>NW_022437123.1:208314-228911 GCF_009761245.1 Sapajus apella
AATTAGCTGGGCATGGTGGTGTGTGCCTGGAGTCCCAGCTACTTGGGAGGCTGAGGCAGGAGAATCGCTTGAACCTGGGAGACTGAGGTTGCAGTGAGCTGACATGGCACCTCTGCATTCCAGCCTGGCAACAGAGCAAGACTCTGTCTCAAAAAAAAAAAAAAAGAATAATGCAAAAATGCAGGCCCGGTTGAGAGTGAGTCCAGTAGAGGTGGTGGTGTGGGGGGTTGCAGTGACCGTGACGATGGTGGTGGTCACTGTGCTGCCCAGATCCCTTCCGGCAGCGTGAACTTGGTTGCTTTCCTCCATGCTTTCTCGTCAGGTCTGGAAGCAGCCTGATTTCCTCCCAGTGCATTCCATTTGCTGGTAAGGGGACCAGAGTCTGTTTCTATGGATGGGACCATGAGTCTCAGCTCACCTGCTTGGTCCTCAGCTACTTTGCAGGTGCTTAGGATGGGGCTGCTCCAGTGCAGCTGGAGTGCAGCTCAGGGGGGAGGAGAGGAACCCCGGGATGGGGAGAGGAGCAACTACTGCACACACCTTGTTAATCAAGCCGAAATAACAATGCTCAAAATGATGGATTCAAAAATTATACTGAGTGACAGTTATTCCATTGTGAGGATGAGATATTGTGACTACATTTTGGAAAGGACAGGGAAAATGGAAGACATTCTCATCTTACCAATAGAGAGCCTTTCCACTTCTCCTCCATGTTTTAAATTTAGCTTAAAAATATACTTTAAAAAACTGGGAAAGGCACTTGTCTGTCTCCATAGACCGTCAGCACCTAGGAGCAGACATTTAAGTCTGCACCGAGTCTCTCAGGTCTTGAGTACGACTTTGGCAGCCTCCTTGGTAAGGAAGGACAGCAAGACACTCCTGCTGGCCATGGCGCAGGCTTCCCTCAGAAGCGGACACCTTCCATGCTGGGTTTGGGCCTCACTTGGCTGCAGCAGCAGCAGCAGCAGGTTCACTTGATCTCCAGCCCTCCCTGCCCTGCCCGGGAAGACCTGAGAGCTCACCTCTGTTTGCTCAGATCCTTGGTCCTCAGGAGGCCAGGCTCCCACCAATTTGTCACGCTAACTGATCTGGGCTGGATATGAAAGATATGGAGTTTTTCTACCCCATTGCTCAGGTTCTGTTGTTTTGGCCACTTTGGAAAACACTGAGGCACAAGAGCCTGAAACGTGCCCCTGGGGATAAAAAGGACTTGGTCTGAGCTTTCATCCTGGCTCCCCTCTGGCTTAACTGCCATCTCTGGGAAAGAGGCACTTTGAAGACAGTATTTAATTATAGCATTTTTTGTTTGTTTTCTTTTAATGTTTCGGAGCAGGTTGTCAGGCTGACTTATATGAAAGCAGAGTCATTAACCTCATGGATAACTCAGTGAAATGCCCAAGGAGACTGAGGCCCAGGTGGCTGCTAGGTGGGCTTGCAAGGTCCCTCTGTGCCTCTGCAGGGACATAGACATGCAGCCGCACTGCCGCCTGCCAGGGGGTGGGCTCCAGCTCAAGGCTGCATGACATCCCTCCTGAATGCTTTTCCTGGGGCAACCCACATGGGGGCTTCCAGTTGCTCTGATCTGGGGCTCTGGAAGGGGTGCATGTCCACCTGGAGGTATGGAGCAGCCCAGCAACCTGCATTTCCTTCAGCTCTTTGGGCCTCAGTTTCCTTACCTGTGAAATGATCCCCAAGTTCATTTCTAACTCTAGCTTTTCTTTGGTGCTTCTATATTTCCCACAGGACTCAGAGGTGTCAGGTGGATGGGCTATGGTTTTGGGGTCCTAGCCACTGCCCTTCTCGCTCTTTTTTTTTTTTTTTTTTTGAGATGAGGTCTTACTCTGTAGCCCAGGCTGGAGTGCAGTGGTGCCATCTCGGATCGCCACAACCTCTGCCTCCCTGGTCCTGGTTCAAGCAATTCTCCTACCTCAACCTCCCAAGGAGCTGGGATTACAGGCACGAGCCACCATGCCCAGTTAATTTTTGTATTTTTTAGTAGAGCTGGGGTTTCACCATGTTGGCCAGTCTGGTCTTGAACTCCTGACTTCGTGATCCACCCACCTCGGCCTCCCAAAGTGCTGGGATTACAGGCGTGTGCCACCGTGCCCAGCCTTTCTCTCTTTTTCAACCATTTCAACTGGTAAAAGCTGCGGTCACCTGCAGGCCACTGGACAAACGTCCCACTATTTCAGGGAAACTGCCTCTCTGGAACTGCAAGGGTTGATCTTGGTAATAAGGAAAGCTGGGGTAGAGCTCCCTGGTTGTCTGACCTGGAAACTGGCCTCCTGCTATTTCCTAAGACTAAACTGATGAGGGGCCCTGGGGACAGTCAGACTGTCTGTGGATCCCAGACATCAGACCATCAAAGTGTAAAGCAGTGGAAAGCGGCAATTTGATTGCTTAAAAAATATATATACAAAAAATATTTTAGCCAAATAAGTTTATTTGATTATACATAGAGTACTATTGAATTTAAAGAGAGTTAACATGAAAGTTCACATGTTTCCTTCTAAGCTAAAAGTTTGTGTTACTACCAAATAGATAGTGGCTGTGAAGGGGAATTAAGTCATGGCAGATTTACCTAGCTGGTAAATCGTGTGTGTGGGGGGGGGCAGGGTCTCACTCTGTCACTCAGGCTGGAGAACAGTGACATGATCTCGGCTCACTGCAACCTCTGCCTCCCAGGTTCAAGCAATTCTCCTGCCTCAGCCTTCCGAGTAGCTGTATTACAGGCACGCACCACCATGCCTGGCTGAGGGGACTCAAGGTATAAACAAGGTTTCTCTATGTTGGTCAGGCTGGTCTCAAGCTCCTGACCCCAAGTGATTCACCTGCCTAGGCCTCCCAAATTGCTGGGATTATAGGCATAAGCCACCATGCATGACAATCTTTTTAAAAGTTCAACTTTTAAATCCATCCTCTCAAACCACTCGTCAAAACCCCCATTCTTGTCACCTTGAGAAAAAGCTAAAGAAAAAGCATTGCTTTTGCTACTCACTCAATACTATTTGAGTGAATCAGAGCCACAGACTTGCAGGGAAGGCCATGCCTGTGGAGGCCTGTCTGCTCTGTCGCCCACCTTCTAGAAGCCTGCACCCTGCTGTCCACTGTCCCAGTCGAGGCGTGATGAGTTGGTGCTATCCCCCTCCACTTCTGCAGGCATCCCCTTTTATTCTGGCCAGAAAGTCCTTCTTTGCAGAGAGCAGAAATCTGACTCCCTGTAATGCCCCTGCAGAGTGCATAGAAAACAAACCTCTTTGAAATGGCACCTTCACCTGTCCAGTTGCCCAAAGTTCACTCTCACCCTTCCTTCTCTCACCTTCTTATCCAACAGGACATTGGCCTGAGTAATGCCGCACATAGGAGCCCATAAAGTCTATGCCTGTCTTGTCTGTCTCAGGGTCCCACTACCGTTGTCCTGTTGAGATTTTGAACTCTTACTAGGACACCCCAGTAGTCTTGCCACTGGTCCCTTTGCCTCCTCCCGCTGTCTGCCAACCTTCCTGGTTGCCTGAGCAGAACTTTGGCATAAGGTACTACAAAGAGCATGGGTTTTGGAATTAGACAGGGACCTGTGCTCGCATTTGGGCTTCACCACTTAATTGCATAACCTCAGCCAAGTTCATATTTTCATGCCTTATTTCTGGATCTATAAAATGAAGATAATATTAATTCAGGGCATTCTTATGGGATTAAATGAGAAAAAATATTTCCAAATACCTAATAAGATGTCATAAGTAGCTATCCAATAAATACTGTCTTTTTCCCTTACCCTATTCTCTACCTCTTTTAAACTTGTCAAGTGACATAGTTTCAAGCCATTTAATTGCACTGTTTGACATTATCTAAACATTTTTAGTTTGTTTGACTCCAAGAACTAACTATAATATAATATAATACAATATACTTGAGGCAGGGCTTGAGACCCACGGAGTAGAACATTCACTCATTCATTTATTCATCCATCCATCCATGCATCCATCCATCCATCCATCCATCCATCCAGCATTTCTGGAGCAATTGCAAAGGCCCAGGCACTATGATAGTTGCTGGAAACACAGAAGCAACAGACAAGGAGTTTCTAGCCTAGTTGGGGGCAATCTACTACAGCATCAGCAGGAGCAGGGATCAGTGAGCCTGGGGCCTCTTGGAGCCTAAGGGAAGAGCTCCTAGCCAGAAGCTGGGACAGTGCTGGGTGGGTGCCCGACTCTGGAGAGATGAGATGAGTTAGTCAGAGAGACTCGTGGCTTTCAAGACAAGGAATGTCCAGATCCTTCAGGGCCTTATGTGACATGCTAGGGAATTTAGACTTGATTTTGACGTCAATGGGTAACCTCAGACAGAGGCAGAGATTTTTGTTTTAGAAATACCCTTTTGCTTGCATTTCAGAGAATGCGTTGGGAGGAGGCAAGACTGAGGCCAATTGGGAAGTGACATCAGTGGTTCTGCTTGACCAGGTGGGGCCTGATCCGAAGCAGTGACAGTGGGCACAGAGAGAGAGCCCAGTGGCAGAGAGGGCATCAGGCTGGAGTTGCCAGCCCTTGGGGACCACTTGAATGTGGGGCTTAAGGTAGAGCAGACTCAGAAAGACCTCCAGAAGGCAGAGGCCTACAAGTTTGGGAGGCCGGTGATGTCATTCGCCGTGATGGGGAGCTTGGGGAGCCAGAGGGGGCAGGGCCAAATTTTGGACTTGGGGTTGCTCCCGTTTCAGGGTTAATGGAGGGAGGGGCCTGGAGAGGCTTAAAACCACCAGGGAATGGCATCCCAGAGACCAAGGAAAGATGGAGTAGGAGGCAGGAGGATCACTTGAGCCCAGGAGTTCAAGACCAGCCTGCACAACAGAGAGAGACCCCCCTCTCTACAAAAGATAAAAATTTAGCCAGGTGTGACAGCGCATGCCTATAGTCCTAACTGAATGGGAGGCTGAGGCAGGAGGATCATTTGCGCCAGGGAGGCCAAGGCTGCAGTGAGCTGTGATTGCACCACTGTCCTCCAGCTTGGGTGACAGAATGAGACCTTGTCTTAGAAAAAAAGAAAGAAAGAAAGAAAAAAGAGATGGAGAGAGATGGAGATGTACTGCAATCAAGCAAGACAAGGGCTGAAAAATGTCAGTTAAATGATCAAAGTAGAAGGTCACTTCCAGAGACATTGGCCAGAACTATTTCCCTGGAGAGTCTGAGCCAGGGGTTGTAAAGTGAAGGGGGATGAGCGAATGGCGAAGTTTACAGTCTTCTCTTGGAAGAAGCTTGTCTCTCTAGAGAAAGTGAGACGTGAGTGGCACCAGGGGAGCTGGCCCAGGCTTGAGCATATTTACATCCTTGGGAGGAACCAAGAGAGATGGAGGGTGAGCAGCAAGTAGGCTGCAGGCTGGCAGCAAGAAGGAGGGTAGAGAATGCTCTTGACACATAGTGAGAGTGCTAAAGGAGCAGGAATTTTTGCCGACAGACAGAGGAGTTTGGAATAGACCACAGAGCTTAAAGAATGCCGAAGCTTCTTTCGCAGCCTGTGGGGCAAGTGTCCCCAAGTGCCCTTAGAAGTGGTTGTAAGGGGACATGGGATCTTACAGGTCTCAGAGAAGGCCCAGCTTGAAGTGAAAGGCCCAGATCAGAGGATGATTTGGGCAGAGGCTGGGCATGGCTGAGATGATGCTGGTGGCAGGGAGAGGGCTGCAGTGTGACAGCGCAGCTCACAATAACTCTCACTGCCAGATGGGGCTCCTGGCTTTCCTTTGGTTTCACTTTCTGTCTTGCAGGAAGCAAGTTGGCTCCACACTCCAGCCTGTGGAGATGAACCCAGGACTGTGATGCTGCCATCCAGGGTGCTGGCTGGCCGCAGGGTAAGAGGCTCTCAAGGAACTTATCATCTTGTTTGTGCAAAATGAAAATACTTTGAAATAACTATCTTGGGGAAAGACAAAAATAAGAACAGAATGCAAAGGAGATTACACACAAGGAATGTAACCCCAAGGCACAGTCCCCGAGATTCCTGAGAGGGAGATGTGGCTGTCATAGACAGAAAGAGCTGGCTGGAGGAGATGGCTCAGGAGGCTGATGGGGCTGGACAGCAGCAAGGGGAGACGTGAGAAGGGCTCTCCTGGAAAACAGACGCAGGACCCTGTGCCAGCCTGGCCTTCCATTCATCTTTATGGCTTGGTCATGTGATCTGGATTGGTCTGTAGTTCCAGGGAAGGATGCTTCCCTCCCTCCCTCCCTCCCTTCCTTTCTTTTCTTTCTCTCTCTCTGTCTCTTTCCCTCCCTCTCTTTCTTTCTCTTTCTTTATTGCTTTATTTCTTTTGTTCTTTCTTTCTTTTTCTTTCTCTCTCTCTTTCTTTCTCTCTCTCTCTTTCTTTTCTTTCTTTCTTTTTCTCTTTCTCTCTCTCTCTCTCTCTCTTTCTTTCTGTTTCACAGTGCAGCCACTTGGGACTTGACACTTGAGGTGAGGTGGTGGAAGCATGGAAATGGTCTAAAACTGAGTAGGAACATTAAATAAATGGGTGGGGCTGGACACCTGTAATCCCAGCACTTTGGGAGGTTGTGGGGGGTGGATCACACGAGGTCAGGAGATCAAGATCATCTTGACCAATATGGTGAAACTCTGTCTCTCATAAAATACAAAAAAAAAATTAGCCAGGCATGGTACTGTGCGCCTGGAGTCCTGGCGACTTGGGAGGCGGAGGCAGGGGAATTGCTTGAACCTGGGAGGCGGAGGTTGCAGTGAGCAGAGATTATGCCTACGCACTCCAGCCTGGTGACAAAGTGAGACTATGTCTTAAAAAAGAAAAAAAAGAACGGGTAGAAGGAACCACCCTACTCTCAGAAGAAGTGGTCAGCCAGTAGAGATGCTGACCCCTTGTCCTAAAACCAATCTAGAGATACAGGAGGCACCAGAGGGAGGTTGGTGGGAGACCGAGGAATTTTAGGAGAGGCGAAAGGAAATTAGATCTGTTGGGGAGGAAGAGGGAAATGACACAACGTGGGCAGGCCAGATGCCACTGATTGGGCATAGGCTGAGAGAAAGAGGGCTTTCTAGGTAAGTCATATTATCTCCTGCTGTTGCCCTGGATGGAGCATTGCCCATTGCTTTGCACAAGGCAGAAAACTGCAGACCCCACCCAGTAGCAGCAGAGGATGGAGGTTAGTCTAAGGACTGAGATGAAGCCAGGCTGGGCTGGAGTGAAGGTGAAAGGGACAGGTGATTGTTAAATCCTCCTTGGTTATTGCCCCCTCCCCTCCCACACCTAGAGGGCAGTGGTGGTGGGCAGTCCCAGCAAAGGGAAGAAGCAACCCACAAAAGAACATGAATCAAACTGACATCAATCTTATCAATAGGAAAACTGGTTTCAAGAAGAAAACAAGGCTGGGTGTGGTGGCTCATGCCTGTGATCCCAGCACTTTGGGAGGCCAAGGCAGGAGGATCACTTGAACCCAGGAGTCTGAGACCAGCCCTATCTTATGCCAGCCGTTTCAGAAAACAGAAAAAGGGAAAACTCTGTCTGACTTATTTTTATAACGCTAGTATATCCTTGATTCCCAAATCAGATAAGGACAGTAAAATAAAAGGAAATTATAATCTTATTTCTTTTGGATTTCCTAATTAAATATTAACTCACTAAATCCAAGAGTGTATTTAAAAAATGTATAATGGACAAGTAGATTTACCCCAGAAATGCAAGGATCACTCAAAATTGTAAAATCTATCAAAGTAAATTGCCATAAAATAGAAATAAGTGCTTTTGTAAAATTTGGTAAAGTTTATATACCAAGATTTTACTATGAACATAAACATTAACAGACAAACTATTAGAACTGAAACAACTGTGAAGGCCACTCAACAGGGTTTCACCCCGAACCCAGCCTGTCCCAGGCACCTGGTGCAGAACACGCCTGGAGAGAGCGGGAGGACAGAGACGATAAAGAACTCCCATTTCCTCCACCCTGCCAGGGGTCCCTCTTTCCAGAGGAAACAACCTCTCTGTCCTGTGTTTGCTGTTCTCTCTACCTGGAATGCCTTTGTGCACTGCACTGGGCCTTACCCCTTTGTCTCCCCCGTGTCCAGGAAGGGCCCAAGTGCAGAGGGGGTGTTCAGTATTCCACGTGTCAATGAACGAATCAAGGAGAGAATGAATGACCGGAGACAAAGCCTGCATTGGTTGTCCCTGAAGAGTCACATATGATGGTTTGCTGGCACAGCAGATGCTTCTATTAAGAAAGTTTAAAACTCCTGTGGATGTATTATAAAGAACCGTGCCACATAATTGAAAATATTTAACAAATGCTTAACTTTGGGTGACCATGCACCCTTCCTTAAAATTTACACTTGGACTACGACGAAGGCCTCAAAATTGTTTGAAAAATAAAATTTTCTAATGGAGGTCATTTCCTATAATCACATTTCAGTCAATTAGAAACAGGTGACAAAAATTGAAGTAAAAATAGCAACTATGGAAATCAGAAAACTCTCCTCCATAAACTTTGGCTCAGAGAATCATCAAAACCTAAACTGAAAGGTTATTTAGAAAATACTAAAAATGAAAATTCAACAGGTCAGAATCTTAGCATGAATGTTATTCAAAGCAGAAAATTCATAACATTTAAGTTTTAACTAAAAATGAAAAAAGGAAGCCAAGGAAAGCAGAACAATGTAAATAATATTAGAACTAGGACAACCTAGAGGCTTGTTAAAATAAAGCGATAATTATATGGTGGCTATTATTTTTCTTTTGAACAGAAAAGGCAGAAATACAAAGTTGAAGATGAGGAATAATAAAAAACTGGACACATAGAGGAAAATGATCTTTCATGCCTGCCTTCCAGGGGCAGCTGTGGCCTGGGCTCCTGCTCACCTCTCTCCCTTGGCCTGACTTATCATCCCCAGGTGACAGGCCCTCCTGGGGCAGCCACCTGGTCTCCTGGAATAAGAAATAGAAATGTCCCATCTAGGCTGCAAAGTGAACAGATGCCAGGGCTGGGCCTGGAGGGGGTGTGAAGCTGGGGAGCTTGGCTGGGGCCATGTCTTGGCTGCATTTCCTGAATTGGGAGATTAGAGGCCATGCTATGGCTTTATTTGTACTTTTCTGTGCATATATCTACCAAGAAAGATAATTTTTCTTAAAGCAAAATGACAGATTCTGGATCTGTCTGGACCTCTAGAGCTCATAAAGGCCTCTACAGGTTGATTGTAAAGATGGAAGGATGTGCAGATCTTCCTTCCGGAACGTACATGTGTGTGTTTGTGGGAGGCATGAATGAATGAGTGACCCGAGGTCAGAGTCATTGTTTACTGACCTTAAGGATGGCATCTAACACTGTGGACACTGCCCCTGGTTTTCCCAGAGGAGCTTAAAACCCCAGTGAAAAAGCCACGGTTCCTGGGAAGTGTTATGGACCTGATGGCATCACATTTTATAAGCTATTAATACCCAAATTCACCATGTCCATAAACAGGTTCTTAATGACTAAGCCCCCCATCTACCACTAAACCACCTTTGCCTCTCCATCTAACTAAATGGCCCTGATAGGGCTCCAGCGACTGGAGGAACATCAGGGTCCTTGGTCTCATGCTGATTTAGATGAAATGACATGGACACATGTGGAGTGTTAAAAGGAGTGGATAATTTGATAGGCAAGAAAGAAGAAAGAAGAAAACAGTTTCCCTGTACAGAGACAAGGGAGGGCAGAAAAGCGGTCGGTTATATGGGAGACTGGAGCAGGCGGTGCCTGATATGCATAGGGCTCAGGCGATTGGTTTGACCAGGTGTGTCATTCATGTAGCCTGCAGAAAAACCTGGCCCTCCCACCTTAGCCATGATGGGGTGAGCACATGGGGTTACCTGGAGGCAGCCATGACACTTGGCATACCTGGTGACTAGAAGAAGAAGGCGGGAATCACCATATCGGGTAGACCCAGTTTTTAATGGCTGGCATTTGCGTATCAAAACTTGCCAGCCTAGCCCTTTAATCTGCCTTTCTGTTAGAAAAGAAATGGGTTGGTTGGGTGCAGTGGCTCATGCCTGAAATCTCAGCACTTTGGGAGGTTGATGCAGGCAGATCACTTGAGGTCGGGAGTTTGAAATTAGCCTGGCTAACGTGGTGAAACCCCATCTCTACTAAAAATACAAAAAATATTAGCCAGGATTGGTGGCAGGTGCCTGTAATTCTAGCTACTCGGGAGGCTGAGGCAGGAGAATCATTTGAACCAGGGAGGCAGAGGTTACAGTGATCCAAGATTGCACCATTGCACTGTAGCCTGGGTGAAAGAGTGAGGCTCCATCTCACCCCCCAAAAAAAATGGTTTGGGGGTTGCTTTTATTAAAAGAAAAAGCCTTACTGAGAATTTCTCTCATCCTCTCTGCCTAAAAATTATTTCTTAATAGCTCCTGTATTATTGCCCCTCTCAAGAGAAGCAAACCTAACTGCTTTCAGCGGGGGTTGGATGACGATTCTTTCTGGCTACTTTCTGCTGACAATGAGTATCGTGTGGGGAACAAGCAGTTGGGCCTTCTCCTGAGGCTGATCTAAGGGTTCTTGGAAGATGGTATGTCCACATGTGGCTTTGCTTGGAGCACCATTTGGAGTTTGATTGCTTCTAGGTGACAAGAGATAAATTTTACAAGAAGGTTTAAAATACAGGGTTAGAATATGACTATTAAAATTACCACCGTTAGTGGGGGTCCTGCAGACCCTGAGTTTGATACCTGTGTACACTAATGGATTGCAATACTGGCTTGCTTCCACTAGATGTCGCTGCACATTACAGAAATGTTAATATAAAAGTAACATTTTCCTTGAGAAAAGCATACTTTTTCCCTTTGACTTGCCATTAGAGAATAACTTTAGGCTTAGGCCATTTTCATAACTTGCAATATGCTTGGGAGAAATACATTACTGGGTGGCTAAAATAACTTTAGTGTTAATCTTGACAATTTTTTTCCTTTAATTATTATTTCATAACTTTCACAGACCCCCTAACGAGATACTTAAACATCTGACTCGTCCTAAACCTTCATTCTTTAAACAACCAGTCATTTCCTTTTAGAACAAGTATTTATCATACACAATCCTTTCTCACATAAAATCTCTTTCTTTATAACCTTTGATTTATAGCTTAGAGTGCTTTATATTACTAACCTTCAGTAAAAACTTCTATTAAACTTATTGATAGTAAAACTTTCATGCTTGCTTCTTATCTGTAACTATTACTCCTGCTGTCAGCAACACAATTTTGACTAAATCTTTCCTGCAATTGTTAATGCTGTTATAAGGTTGATAATTAGGCAAACTATTACAGCAGTTAGAATTTTACAAGAATTCCACATTGTGGGCGCCATAGTGTGTAGTTCTATTGCAAATAGTAGTGTGACTAGACCAATTCTTACAAAAGTGGCATAGTAAATCATTTCCATGTAAAACTTTAATTGCCAAGGTGTACATTTCTCTTTGGGGATCTACAAAGTTACAAATGCGATTCTATAAGTAATTAAAATCTCCCTGCAAATATGCTTCAAAAAGAAGTTTTAATATTTGGTGGTGAACTTTGAGAGGAAAGGCAGAAATAATAGAGTATCTGATGAGGTAGGAGTGGGACTGAGTCAGATAAGTAGGCCTCACTCAGTTACTTATCTTTGATGATTTTCAGCTGAAGATCTATTTCTCCACATTGAGATTCAGGACATGCCTTTGGGCTGCTAGCGGTTGTTCCCTCAGCTCTTCAGGCTTTGACTTGAGTGTGATGTATTTAGAAGTTGATTCCTGTAACTTTTATGGTTGAGGGGGTTGAAAGAAGAACAGTGGAGGGCCCCTCGCAGCTTGGCTTAGGGAAGGAGACAGAGATGAGAGTTAGTACTAATTCCAAATTTCCTGGATTAAATAAAGGTGGTCTATTTTATTTCTGCAGGGGAATACTGAGGTTCTATTTCTTTTTCAGAGTCTTCCTGGATTAGAAGGGCTTGAAGTGCGTTAATGCCTTGAAGCTCCCTTGCCTCTGACTTAGCTGCCTGATTAGCTATTCTGTTTCCTTTGGCTGCCTTATCTGTTTCCTTTTGATGTCCCCTATAATGCATTACAGCTGTTTTTCATGGAAGACAAACTGAGGATAATGACCTGCTAATTTCCTGGCCATATTTTACAGGAGATTCATTAGTGGTAAGTAAATGCTTTTCCTTTTGAATGGCACCATGAGTATGGAGAGCTAAGAAAGCATACTTGGAGTTAGCATAAATGTTACCCACCTTTCCCTTGCTTAATTTAAGTGCTCTTGTAAGAGCTGTTAGCTCAGCTAATTCAGCACTTGCGCCTGGGGAGAGACATTATTTAGAGTGACTACTGCGTATCCTGCCTCGTGTACTTCTTGCTTTACCAGCTGTTAGCTAAGCGCTCCCCCTACAGGACAGTCATCCTGACACATTACGTGGAGTATAAACTGTTAAATTTTTTCCTAGGGTTAACTTGGAGGCTTTTCTGACTAGTAGAGCTATTAAGACAATGGCTTGGAAGCACGTGTAAATACGTCCTCCTAACTACAACTAAGGTTGAGAAGAATATCACATTGGAGTTTTTCCTGAGACATCCCTTACGGTCATGCTATGGGAAGAGGAGAGGCCTTCATTAGAGAGGAGAAGAGAGACTGGCTCTAATGTTTAGAAGGAGGTCTACTTTCCTTCCTTTAATTTTCAGAATCACCGGGGGCTCCTGTGCTGTAATGGCAGTTTGAGCTGCTGAAGCCGGGGTTTGAGCCCCAGGACCCATCAGTCCTGCAGGATCATCTGTGAGACTGCTCCTGAACCCAGTGACCTCCATCTCTGGGGGCAGTTCCATCTTCAGTGGCCTCTGCCACAGGCTGGACAGCGCTGAGGTGGCTTTGTCTTGGTTCCTGGGCATTCCTTTTTAAAATACCCTAGCCTGCCACACTGATAGTAACTAGCAGATGCACCTGGGGGATTCTGGATTTTGCAAACCTGCAAAGCTGCCACTAGGGCCTCTGTCCTTCTCTTGATCTTTCTTTCTTTTGGGCCTCCTCCTGGTCCCTATTATAAAAGACCAAAGTGGCCACCTTCAGGAGGCTCTCTAAGGTGGTATCTGGTCTGATAACTTGCTTTAGTAGCTTCCTTTTAATATCCGGAGCTGCCTGTGTAATACACTTGTCCTTCAGAATGAGCTGTCCCTTGACTGAATCAGGGAATCAAGAGGTGTACTTTATTAGTGCCTCTCTCAGCCTTTCCGTAAAGGCTACAGGATTCTCACCTGGCTTTTGGTTTATCCCAAACAGTTTAGAGTAATTGAGGGGTTTGGCCCTGGTCTTCCATAGGCCCTTTGACATACACCTTAAAACGTGCTTCCTTTTCCATTCATCTCTGGATTATTGGGGTCCCAATCAGGGCTGTTTACCAGAACTGCTTCCCTTCCTAGTGGGGACGGAGTTTCCACTGCTTCTTCACTCTCCCTATCTGCTTTCTTCCCTCTTGGTATATTATAGGAGCTATGTTGCTCATCTCTGAAATTTGCTGCTTGCAGAGCTGCCTGCTTTTCAGCTGCCGTTAGGGTTTGGTATAGGAGCAGCATAACATCCTTCCTGTGAGGTGAAGCATCTGAGGTCAATTCTGGCAAGCTTCTACCTTCCTATCAGGGTTCTTGGAAAATCGGCCTAAGTCTCCCTTTATTTGCTTAAGGTGCTGTAATGATAAGGGAGCCTGAAGGGGCCCAAAATAAGGGGGATCCTCAGATGGTTCCCCTGGAAGTGGCTTTTCTGATTTTGGGGAACTGTTTTCCGTGGGCCTGCCCGATATGATTGCTAAAAGACCTGGGTTGGTCTTACAGCGCTTGCAGAGGTTTAGTAAAAACGCCATCCCCTTGTGTAAAGGAAAATGAGTCGCTTTTTTCTTCAAAGTCCTGAGGTTAAGGAGGTTCCAGGGTTTCAGAGTGCACTCCACAGGGGTGCAAGCGGAAGGTGATCTGTTGTTACCCATCTAGAAAAAGACGCAAGAATAAAAGTGTCCTCTTAGTCTCCTTCCTTTCCGGATGACCCAGGGTGGAGGAGGAGACAGGGAGCATTCTCCGATTGCTTTCTCTCCCTGGTTCCTGGGTTCTGGCACCACGTTAAATGTGCCACCCATGGCTGTAGGTGTGGTCCTCCAAGCCATGGAACCGGATGAACTAAGTGATGGGGCTAACCAGCTTTACCATGCAGCCTTAGCTTATCCGCCTGTGTGATTCCCCTTTCACTTCCTAAATTTGTGTGATCCACCAGGTTCCCGAAAAATGGATCTCGAGAGAGACTGTGTCGCCTTAGGGCAAGGCTCCTTTAACGGAGGCAGTGTGCCAGATTGCCTGCTGCTACGGTGCGTGCTAAAGCATCTACCCTTAGAAAAATGGTTCCGATTAACTTCCAGACTTAAAATCCCCTTACTAATTAAGTACCATCTTAATCGGAGACAGAACAGGTGCCTTGGAAGAATGTAGTAACCAAATGGTGGTTTTTCTGCTGATGGGACAATATCGAGACTAAAATTTAGCTATGGAAGTCATCTTGCTCCTAACTGTGAAAGGCAGAACTTTCCCATTCATAGAAGTAGCTTAGAGCCTAGTTTCCAGTAGAAAAGGCGCAAAAAGGAAAAGCTGGAAAGCTGTAATGTACCGCAGAGAACCGGTAATGTGTCTTATGGAGAGGATTCCTATTTCCACCGGGTGGCGCTGTTGGCTTAGGAATACCATGTGCTTGCCAGAGACTTAGTAGCAAGTAACCTGAGCTGTGTGTGGGGCAGGGCGGATGGTGTGGTTTGGGGTGGTGGCCTGGTGGGAGGGTGGCATGGGGGGTTGGCATGGAGGGGTAAGAATCTCTGTTCCTAGAAGATTGCAAGGGCATTTTCCTGAGCTATATCCCTGGTACTACAGCATTACCTGATTTTGCCTAACAGGATTACTTGCCTAGGCTGTAAGAATTCCTGCACATTCTACACACACAGAGAGCAAGAGACCATGGATAGAAAAAGAAAGAAAGTTTGGCGACAGGATAGCAGGAAGAGAGCCTTGAGACCGAAGGACAGATTTGAGGTTGAGATTCATGCCATTCCATACTCACCAATCTGTTGAATGAATTTCTGGCCAATGCACCAAAATGACACAGCCGTGATGACTGGAGGAACACCAGGGTCCTTGGTCTCACGCTGATTTAGATGAAACGACATGGACACAAGTCGAGTGGTTTAAGGAGCACGGAGAACGTAATAGGCAAGAAGAAAACAGCTCCCTGTACAGAGGTAGAGGGAGGGGGGATCCAAGCGCAGAGAAACTCCGTGTGCGGTGGAAAAGTGGTCTGTTATTCGAAAGGCTGGAGGAGGCAGTGTCTGATTTGTGAAGGGCCCAGGGGATTGGTTTGACCAGGTGTGCTGTTCACGTAGCCAGCGGGAAAACCTGTCCCTCCTACCTTAACCCTTTAATATGTAAGTGCAGATTGCCATGACGTCCTGAACATATGGAGTTATCTGGACGCGGCCATGACACTTGGCACACCTGGTGACAGGAAGAAGGTGGGAATCACTATTGGGTGGACTGTTTCTAATGGGTACATTTGCATATCAAAGCTTGCTGGCCTGGCCCTTTAAGTCTCCTTTCTGTTAGAAAAATGGTTTGGAGGCTGCTTTCATTAAAAGAAAAACCCGTACTGAGAACTCCTTTTATCCTCTCTATCTGCCTAAAAATTATTTCTGAATAACTCCTTTATTAGCCCCACCATCCATCCAGAGTCACTCAGGCCAAACCCTAGAGGTCCATCCTCGATTCCCTTCTCCCGTCTAACTCACATCCAACCCACCGTAAAGTCTTGTCAAGACAACCTCTAAAGCATTTCCCAAATGGACGCAGCTCCCTCCCTCTTGACTACAGCCAGCCTGGTGAAAGCCACCACCAACCCCTGCCTGGAGTTCTACAGCAGCCTCTTCCTTGGCCTTCAGGTTTGTGCTTTCTTCCCCTTCAGGTGTTCGCCATAGACCATCTGGAGTTATCTTTTCAATGTAAGTTGATCACATCACCTCCTGGTTAAAACCTTCCAAGGGCTGTCCATCAGATTTGCGATGAAATCCAGGCCCCTCTCCCTAGAGGCGGCACTCAGGGCCTGGGTCCTGTGGACCTTGCCAGTGCCTGCCCTTGCCTCCCTCACCCTCCCAGCAGCAGGCTTCAGCCATGGTTGCCTTTGTGTCTGTCCCCCAACTTTGTTCCTGCCTTAGAGACTTGCCTAAGCTTCCTCTTCTGTCGTGCATGCTCCTTAAAGACAATTTCTTTTAATTGTATAGGTTTAGCCTAAATATCATCTCTTTAGGCCCAATCTAGAGGTCCTCCCATCATTCACCTATCACAACTCCCTGTTATATTTCAATATATTATGTACAAGGTGATCTAAAAGTCTTCACGCATTTCTGTACTTGTATAGAAATGGCCAGTGATCAGAGGTTCTATTTCCTCTTAGGAACCCAGATAAGGATTTGGGTTCATTTCCTTTCTTACCAGATGTGCCATAGAGCTTTTTCCCAGTCACTGCGGATCAAGTGAAGTCCTCTTCCCAGATGCTTTGGAAACATTCCTAGACTGTGTGCGACACCGTCCTGGCCATCACGCCTCCAGACCAGGCACTGTCTCTATCTGACTCTGCCATCTTGCTTTTTGTACTATTTTGGCCTGTAGACCTCTAACGGGATGGGCACCAGGCAGAAGGACACTGGCTTAGGTAATATCCTTGGGACCACTGTCCTTAGTAGCCCTAGAACGGCTTTGCTAGGGTAAACCCCTAGGAGTGGCAAGTAGTTGTCCTCCAAAGTCACCCACTTTTAGTCTTTTTGCAAAACCTGCTTTTCTAGTTATATTCTGGATTTCCTCTAGACATGTTTTGTGATCAGTAAGTGTTGAGTGAAAGTCAGAGGGGAACATGTAGAGGTCACATCTGTATTAGAGGGAAAGGGAAAGGCATCAAGGCTATGCCAGTTAACATGATTTCTATTTAAGGAGCTAGAATGGCACATTTAGGAGAAACAGCACAGGCTTCTAAACATGGTGGGACAAGAGAGTCAAACAAAAGAAGACCCAGGCTGTTTAATGGTGGGTTTGTCTTTGTTCAATATCAAGATTGAGAGCTTCTGACCAAGCCGAGGTCAGAGCTGCCTGGCACGTTCTCCCCGGGTGACCTGGCAGCAGACACCCCCTGAGCCATGGCTTTGCAAGGAGAAGACAGTGGGTAATCAAAGTCCGTGGTCCTCTGGGAGCTCAGCCACCTTGTGGTTCCCTCTGGTTCCTTTTGGGGAAGGTTGGAGGAAATGGGGAAGGGAGGGCTTTGTGCCATAGAAAGGAATGACTGGTAGGAAGGGGAGATTTTGAGTGAAGCATAAAAAGCTATTTGGAGCCGTGGGTTGACAGAGCCTCTAAGTATGGGGACCTCCTGCTTGTAATCAGACCAAGAGGGTATGTAATAGATCAGAGTTATATCCACATTGCCTCACGTGTTCTCCTCCTCATTGCTGCTTAAACACAATGGGCATAGAGAGAGGGAAGTGTTCATTCCCCTTGTGCCTCACGACAAGGAGTCCAGGGTGGAATGATCCTGGCAGCCTGTGGCTTAGTCACAGCCTCCCATGGCAGGACGGGGCCTGCCCAGAGTATAGAATAGTAGTAGGTTGATACCATGCCTTTTTATTAGTCACCAAACACAGGTAAATCACTTTAAGTTGCTTATAAAATACCGTATCAGCTACTGCTGGTTAAATGAGTTACTATTTGTCAAGAGCTTAGCGCAACACCTGGCACTGTTACCTATTACTTGAACAGCAATTGTTACCACCATTGCAGCTGTGGTGTTTCAGTGACTGCCTTCTAGCAGCCTGCACAGATAATCAGCTCTCAGTGTTACTCCAGGGGGATCAGGGCAGTGCTCATCAGCTCGATTTGCCTGGTGGGGTTGAAAGACATGAAAGGGAAAAGGTTGAGGGAACAGCTCCACATGCAATTATTTGTTCTGACCAAATATCCAGCATTGGTGCCCTCTGAAAATGAAATATTCTCCAATGGCCTCACGTACACATGCATGTGTTGTATAATGTGTGTGAAGTGTAACTCTGTTGCTGAAACAGGAGCCTACTTATTTACAATGGTGGAATAAACATGAGGGTGGTATTTATTGGGTCGGCTGTGAGGTCATCAGACCACTTAGACCCATCGCTGAGCCACCTACTAACTGGCCCTATTGATGGGGGGGGGTCTCATATGATTCCACTTGGATTCAGAGACTAGGTTGATAAGCCTTCACAGTCAGGCCTCCTCCTGAAACAGAATGCTTGTTTTCTAGTCACAACCCTGCTAACCGAAACAGGATCCAGTCCAAACAGGATAAAGTTAAAAAAAAAAAAAAACAACAAAACCAGCAGATGGTGACAAAACGCTTGCTAGCTGACCTCATTGCTCATTTGCATTAGACCCTCCCACCCAGTGCCATGAGTTTACAAATGCCATGGCAACAACTTGGAAATGACCACTCCTTTCCATGGCAACAACCTAAAAGTTACTGCCCTTTTCCTAGAAAGGTCTCAATAACCTGCCCCCTCAATTTGCATTAACCCGCCCCTTGATTTGCATATGATTAAAAGTGGGCTTTTTGAGAGTGTAAATATAGTTGCCAAAGTCCTTACACACTGCGAATTCTAGGTGCACTGCTTACTAGTTCAGCCCTGCTCTGCAAGGAGCAGTACCGGTCCATAAAAGATTGTTAACACAACCAGGTCACCCTTAACTCTTTCCTAGGCAAAGGCAGAAGCTGTCCAGGGCCAAGCCCCAGTTTTGGAGCTCACCTGTCCTGCATCACCACCATCAGCCTGAACATGAGGAAAGGAACGCCAAGGCCCTACTGGGGACATATGGCTCCCTCCCGACACCCACCCTCACTCCTCCTCGGGCACATTCACTGTCCTGTTCCTTGGCCCATAGATGTTCAGGAACCCCATGAGTGAAACTAGAAGTGGGTTACTGGCAAGAGGGGTTTAAGCCCAGGCCCCTAAGAGTAAGATCCTGTACGTTAGGCTGCCTGTCTCTGAACCACTTCACCTGTAAGGACAAGCTTTCTCTCTCTACTCAAACCTTCACTCCTTTACTGTTTTCCTCTGTCTGCTCTGACAGTCCCCCATCAATCTGCTCCTGGGGACTCCGGCTTCTCTTGATAGTTTCCTTCCGTGTTTGCAGATCCCTCCACCTGCAGACCACTGTGAGCTGGCTCTCTCCCTGCACTGCGTCCACGCCCCCAGCCTGACTTCGGGCAGAGTGCCTGGCCGCACTACCTCAGCTGCCTGCTTTTCTGGGCAAACACCTGCCCAGGTTGCTGCCAGCCTGCCTTGCCCTTCTGAGGGCTTCTGAGGCCAAAGTCCTCTGTCTGGAGACTTGTCTAATCCTCTTTAATTCCAGGGGTTTCAATCAGGCTTCCACTGAATGCAGAGTCCCAGCTGCATGCCAGAGGCTTCTCCTGCCACCTGCCAATGCCTGTTGGAAAGGCCAGATTCCCCCTGGGGGCCCTGGGTAAATGCTGGAGCATCTTTTAGGTCAGTTCAGCCTTTGATGAAGGTTGTTGGTGGGCATGGATTACTATCAGAGGATGTTCTCTTTCTCTCCCCTCTCCTCTTTTATTTGATGTAACCTGTCCCCATGTGTTTTAGAACAGCATACTCACTTTTCAGAATGGCGTTGACCCGCTGCTTCTGAAATAAACATTCAGCCATCCTGACCGACTCCTTTGGTGGGAAAAACAATTTCACATATTTAGCATGACCTAGCCACACAACCCCTATATGAAATCATATATATATATATATATGACTTTAAAGCCACACTGCATTAGGCTGTTCTTGCATTGCTGTAAATACTCAAGGCTGGTTAATTTATAAAGCAAGGAAGTTTAATTGGCTCATGATTCTGCAGGCTGTACAGGAAAAATAGTGGCTTCTATTTCTGGGGAGGTCTCAGAAAGCTTCCAATCATAACAGAAGGTGAATGGGTGCAGGCACGTCTCATGGCAAAAGCAGGAGTTGCTGTAGGGAGATGCTACATACTTTTAAACAACCAGTTCTCACGAGAACTCACTATCACAAGGACAGCACTAAAGGGATGGTGCTAAACTGTTAATGGAAAGCCACTCCCATCCAGTCCCCCCACCAGGCCCCACCTCCAACATGGGAATTACATTTCAATTGGACTTGGGCAGAAACACATCCAAACTATATCAAACACATAGTAGAAAATTTGGAGAACACCAATACAGAAAACAATAATATAGAAACCATTAAAGAAAAGAAGAAATTAAAAATCACCTGCAATTGTACCACCCAGATTTAGAAACTATTAGCTTTTGGTTAGCTCTTTCCAATTTGCCTTTTTCCCCCTATTCAGCAGCATTGTTAAAATTTTTGAGGTGGAGTCTCCCTCTGTCACTCAGGCAGGAGTGCAGTGGCCTGATCTTGACTCACTGCAAGCTCTGCCTTCCGGATTCAAGTGATTCTCCAGCCTCAACCTCCTGAGTAGCTGGGATTACAGGTGTCCGCCACTGCACCCAGCTAATTTTTTTTTTTTTTTTTTTTTTTT
>NW_022437123.1:229011-230504 GCF_009761245.1 Sapajus apella
CTTGTTACCCAGGCTGGAGTGCAATGGCGCGATCTCGGCTCACCGCAACCTCCGCCTCCTGGGTTCAGGCAATTCTCCTGCCTCAGCCTCCTAAGTAGCTGGGATTACAGGCACGTGCCACCATGCCCAGCTAATTTTTTGTAGTTTTAGTAGAGACGGGGTTTCACCATGTTGACCAGGATGGTCTCGATCTCTTGACCTCGTGATCCACCCGCCTCGGCCTCCCAAAGTGCTGGGATTACAGGCTTGAGCCACCGCGCCCGGCCTTAATTTTTGTATTTTTAGTAGAGACAGGGTCTCACCATGTTGGTCAGGCCATCAGCAGCATTTTAATCACGTAGCATCTAGCTGACTGGGCTTGGGGCTCAATGCCTTAGTTTTCCTGTTTAGAAAATATCATAGCTACATGCTAACAAAATTACCTATCTGCTTTCATGTAGTCATTTCCTCCCTGCAGCCAGGAGAGCTGCATCTGCAGCCAGGAGAGGCAGTGAGTCTAAGAGAGCTGCGTGAAAGGCGCAGAGCCATGCCACCGGTCAATGGGGCCCCAGGGCTCCTCGTTCTTAACCAAAGTGGGTGCCAGAGACAAATTTCACCTAGATGAGAGGAGGCACAGACACCAGGTTGCCAGGGCCATGTCCCACAGATCATATCCATCCATGACCTTTCTGAGAACTGTGCTTTTCGAAGGCTAAGTCTGAAGAGCAAACCATCCAAGAAAAAGTTTATAATTGGCTTTTTGAGCCAATCAGAAATTTGGACAAAACCTCCTTTTTTCCACAGTGTCTCTGTCCCATTCACCTTCAGTTCAGACAGCCGTCCTGACCTTTCTCAATGAAATGGGGCCCTTGCCTTCTTGCTCAGCAGATAATGAACTCAAGGCCTGCTTTAGGCTGTGGTGGTCTTTGTGTTGTTCCTGTGGCATGGGTCTCTCTCCAGTCACCCCTCAGTGACAGCGCTGGAAAGTTACTCCCTTCTGAAGTGCTGTCACTGAAACGCTCTATCGTGTGTCCATCAGGAGAGGTTCTCCCAAGCCTCCTGGGGGCAAGTTGTGCCCTGCTTTCTTCACCAGGTTGCTCACAGGGTCTCCGCTCAAAAATGATGGGCCTCATTAAGTTGGTGCTCATCCACGTGCTTTGCTAGTTGGGACTTTTTCTCGTCTTGTTTGTGGATAGTTCGCATGGGCAGGGGAATTTGTTTCTGTTAACGTGATGCTGATGGTAGGGCAAGTTCCAACTTTTTTTTTTTAAGTTTATTTATTTTTATTGCATTTTAGGTTTTGGGGTACATGTGAAGAACATGCAAGATTGTTGCATAGGTACACACATGGCAGTGTGATTTGCTGCCTTCCTCCCCATCACCTCTATCTGGCATTTCTCCCCATGCTATCTCTCCCCAACTCCCCACCCCCTGCTGTCCCTCCCCTGTTTCCCCTCAACAGACCCAAATGTGTGATGCTCCCCTCCCTGTGTCCATGTGTTCTCATTGTTCAA
>NW_022437123.1:230514-230715 GCF_009761245.1 Sapajus apella
CAGTCTATCACCGATGGGCATTTGCTATTACAATAGCAAAGACCTGGTTCCAGGTCTTTGCTATTGTAACCAGTGCTGCAATGAACATTCGTGTGCATGTGTCCTTATAATAGGATGATTTATAATCCTTTGGATATATACCCAGTAATGGAATTGCTGGGTCAAATGGAATTTCTATTTCTAGGTTCTTGAGGAATCGCC
>NW_022437123.1:230815-233208 GCF_009761245.1 Sapajus apella
TCCCACCAACAGTGTAAAAGTGTTCCTATTTCTCCACATCCTCTCCAGCATCTGTTGCCTCCAGATTTTTTAATGATCACCATGCTAACTGGCATGAGATGGTATCTCAATGTAGTTTTGGTGTGCATTTCTCTAATGACCAGTGATGATGAACATTTTTTCATATGTTTGTTGGCCTCATGTATGTCTTCTTTTGTAAAGTGTTGATATCCTTCACCCACTTTTGAATGGGCTTGTCTTTTTCTTGCAAATCTGTTTTAGTTCTTTGTAAATTCTGGATATTAGCCCTTTGTTAAATGGGTAGACTGCAAAAATTTTTTCCCATTCTGTTGGTTGCCGATTCACTCTAATGACTGTTTCTTTTGCTGTGCAGAAGCTGTGGAGTTTGATTAGGTCCCATTTGTCTATTTTGGCTTTTGTTGCCAATGCTTTTGGTGTTTTGGTCATGAAGTCCTTGCCTATGCCTATGTCCTGAATGGTTTTGCCTAGATTTTCTTCTAGGATTTTTATGGTGTTAGGTCTTATGTTTAAGCCTTTGATCCATCTGGAGTTAATTTGAGTGTAAGGTGTCAGGAAGGGGTCCAGTTTCTGCTTTCTGCACATGGCTAGCCAGTTTTCCCAACACCATTTATTAAACAGGGAATCCTTTCCCCATTGCTTGTTTTTGTCAGGTTTGTCAAAGATTGGATGGTTGTAGATATGTTGTGTTGCCTTCGAGGCCTCTGTTCTGTTCCATTGATCTCTCTGTTTTGGTACCAGTACCGTGCTGTTTTGATTACTGTAGCCTTGTAGTATAGTTTGCACTTCAGGTTTTAAAAGCAACCTCTTACACAAGTTTCAGCTGCCTAATTTTCAAGAAGATTATGCACACTTTTGCTGTCTGGGATTCTGCGAGGTTTCTGGTTTTTTGTTGTTATTGATTTTTTGGATAGCAACTGTTACCATTGTAATGCATTTCACTTTGGTTGTTCTTTGTGTATATTTATCTACATTTTACAAATTGGTATCACACTATTTATCATGAAACTTTTCCCCTTGAATTTTCCCCAACATTTTACTGTGAAAATTTTTAAACAGTAAAGTTGAAAAATTTTACAGTGAGCAGCCATATATCTACTATGTAGATTCTCGTTACCATTCTGGGATATTTGCCTATCACTTATCTCTCCTTTCATCCATTCCTCTGTGCATCCACTAATCCATCTTACCTTTTTAAGGCATTTCAAAGCAAGTTGTAGACATCACTACACTTAGCACTCCAGCATGTATATCATTAACTGGAGTTCACTATTTGTTTGTAGTTTTTTTAGATAACTTTTATGTACAATTAAATATATACATTTTGAATGTAACATTAGATACATTTTTACAAATATATATACCTATGTAAACTCAACCCCTATAATATAGAAAACATTATCATCACTCTAGAAATTTCCTCATGCCTAGAATTGCCAAATTCAGAAGGAAAAATAATAATAAGATGCCCAGTTAAATTTGAATTTCAGATAAATGGCTTTTTTTTTTGTTTAAATAAGTATGCTCCTGCTATTGCATGGGAAATTCTTGTCCTAAAAAAATCATTTGTTGCCGAGCTGGACATGATGGCTCACACTTGTAATCTTAGCAGTTTGGGAGGCCATGATGGTGGGAGGATTGCTTCAGGTTAGGAGTTTGAGACCAGCCTGGGCAATATAGCAAGGCTTGGTCTCTATGAAAAAAAAAAAAAAAAAGGGCCGGGCGCGGTGGCTCAAGCCTGTAATCCCAGCACTTTGGGAGGCCGAGGCGGGTGGATCACGAGGTCAACAGATCGAGACCATCCTGGTCAACATGGTGAAACCCCGTCTCTACTAAAAATACAAAAAATTAGCTGGGCATGGTGGTGCATGCCTGTAATCCCAGGTACTCAGGAGGCTGAGGCAGGAGAATTGCCTGAACCCAGGAGGCGGAGGTTGCGGTGAGCCGAGATCGTGCCATTGCACTCCAGCCTGGGTAGCATGAGTGAAACTCCGTCTCAAAAAAAAAAAAAAAAATATATATATATATATATATATTAGCCATTTGTGGTGGTGCACACTTGTAGTTGTAACTACTTGGGTGGTTGAGGTGGGAGGATCACTGGAGCCCAGGAGTTTGGGGCTGCAGTGAGCTATGATCACAACACTGTATTCTTGCCTGGACAACAGAGTGAGACATTGTCTTAAAAAAAAAAAAAAAAAAAAAACCTCATTGTTTATCTGAAATTCAAGATTAACTGGGCATCTTGCATTTTGTCTGGCAACTCCACAAATAACCCTTCCTAGTTAATCCTGGATCCTTTATCCCCTAGATGCATCCACTGTCTGATTTTTTTTTCCCATTTATTTATTTTATTGCATTTTAGGTTTTGGGGT
>NW_022437123.1:238208-239885 GCF_009761245.1 Sapajus apella
AAGCACTGTTTCTGGGTGTGTCTGTGAGTGTGTTGCTAGAGGAGATTGAAATTTGAGTCAGTGGACTGGGAGAGGAAGATCCACCCTCAATGTAGGTGGACACCATCCAATCGGCTGCCAGTGTGGTTAGAACCAAGCAGGCAGAAGAAGGTGGGATAAGCTGGTTTGCTGAGTCTTCTGCCTGTCTTCTTTCTCCCGGGTTGAATGCTTCCTTCTGCTCCTCCTGCTCTTGAACATCAGACTCCAGGTTCTTTGGCCCTTGGACTTTGGGACTTGCACCATTTGTTTTCCAGGGGCTTTCAAGCCTTTGGCCACAGACCAAAGACTGCATTGTCAGCTTTACTGGTTTGAGGCTTTTGGACTTGGACTTGGACTGAGCCACTACCAGCTTCTCTCTTCCCCAGCTTGGAGATGGCCCGTCACGGGACTTGGCCTTGTAATCGTGTGAGCCATTTCTTTCTAATAAACTCACACACACACACACACACACACACACACACACACACACACTCACACACATACTCTCTCTCTCTATTAGTTCTGTTCCTCTGGAAAACCCTGACTAATATAAGATCATAGATTAATTCTGCCTGTTTTACAAGGATCTGACTTCATAAATTGGAATTATAAAGTATGTTTCTTTTGTGTTAGACTTCTTTCACCAAAATAGCATTTTTGAGATTTTTATTCATGCTATTTTATCTAATATTAGTTTGTACTACCTTATAAATATGCCACATTTTTTCATACCAATGTACATCTGAACTGTTTTCAGTTCAAGGCTATCATAAATAGAGTGTCTCCAAACATTTTTGTACAAGTCTTTTTGTGGACATTTTTTTTTAATTTCTTTTGAGCAAATACCAAGAATGTAATAACTAGGTTTCAGAGTATATGTATATTCAGTTTCCTAAGACATAGGTAGACCTTTTTCAAAGTAACTATACAATTTTACATTCCCACCAGCAATGCATAAAAGTTCAGGTTGTTCTGAATCCTGGTCATATTTGGTGTTTCAAGGTTTTTATCTTTAGTTGTTCTGGTAGATGGGTAGTGGTTTTCACTGTGGCTTTAATTTGTATTTCCCTAATAACTAATGATGTTAAGTACTTTTTTTTTTGAGATGGAGTTTCGCTCTTGTTACCCAGGCTGGAGTGCAATGGCACAATCTCGGCTCACCGCAACCTCCGTCTCCTGGGTTCAGGCAATTCTCCTGCCTCAGCCTCCTGAGTAGCTGGGATTACAGGCACGCACCACCATGACCAGCTAATTTTTTGTATTTTTAGTAGAGATGGGGTTTCACCTTGTTGACCAGGATGGTCTCGATCTCTTGACCTTGTGATCCACCTGCCTCGGCCTCCCAAAGTGCTGGGATTACAGGCTTGAGCCACCGCGCCCGGCCTGTTAAGTACTTTTTTAATGTGCTTTTTGGTCATTCATATATATTAATTTGTAATGTGTCTATCGAAATGTTTTGCCTATTTTTTTTTTTTTTTTTTTTTTTTTTGCGACAGAGTTTCGCTCTTGTTACCCAGGCTGAAGTGCAATGACGCGATCTCAGCTCACCACAACCTCCGCCTCCTGGGTTCAGGCAATTCTCCTGCCTCAACCTCCTGAGTAGCTGGGATTATAGGCATGCGCCACCATGCCCAGCTAATTTTTTGTATTTTTAGTAGA
>NW_022437123.1:239985-248445 GCF_009761245.1 Sapajus apella
ACCCGCCTCGGCCTCCCAAAGTGCTGGGATTACAGGCGTGAGCCACCTCGCCCGGCCCTTTAAAAAACTATTTTTTAAAGTTGAGTTGTCTTTTTATTATTGAGTTAAGGAGATTTATTTATTTATTTACTTACTTACTTACTTATTTATTTATTTTTGAGACAGGATCTTGCTATGTTGCCCAGGCTGGTCCCAAATTCCTGGGCTCAAGTGATCTGCCTGCCTTGGCATCCCAAAGTTCCAGGATTACAAGTATAAGCCACCCCACCTGGTCAGGAGTTTTTAAAAATATGTTCTGTTTATCAGTTTTTGTCAGATATATATCTTGCAAAATATTTCCCTATGTCTTGTCTTTTTTCTTAATAGTGTGTTTGAAGAACAGAAATTTTTTATTTTTTTTTTTTTTGAGACAGAGTTTCGCTCTTGTTACCCAGGCTGGAGTGCAATGGCACGATCTCGGCTCACCGCAACCTCCGCCTCCTGGGTTCAGGCAATTCTCCTGCCTCAACTTCCTGAGTAGCTAGGATTACAGGCACGTGCCACCATGCCCAGCTAATTTTTTGTATTTTTAGTAGAGACGGGGTTTCACCGTGTTGACCAGGATGGTCTCGATCTCTTGACCTCTTGATCCACCCGCCTCGGCCTCCCAAAGTGCTGGGATTACAGGCTTGAGCCACCGCGCCCGGCAATTTTTTATTTTTATGAGGTTTTATTTATCATTTATTGTTTTCTATATCCTAAGAAACTTCTGTCTCTGCCAAATTCACAACGATTTTTTTTTTCATCTGGAGACTTTTATAAAACTTCTGTTTGGGTCTATGCTCCATTTGAATTAATTTTTGTGTATGGTGTGAGGCAAGGGTAGAGGTTCATTTGTTTCTGTAGAGAGATACCTAGTTGTTCCAGAAGTATTTCTTAAAGACTTTTCCTATTGGGTTCCTTTGGTACCTTGTCAAGAACTAAATGACCATGGTATGCATCTATGTTGGGGTTCTCTATTCTGTTGACTTGTTTGTTGATCTTTATCCCAGTACCATCCAGTAAAGTTTTGATTACTGTGCTTTAGAATAAGTCTTGAAGTCTAATAGTATAAATTCCCCAACTTTATTACTCTTTTCTAAGACTGCCTTGAATATTCTAAGTCCTTTCCTTTTTCACAATTTAGAATCCTATGAATAAACCTGATGAGTTTTTATAATTTTTTTGATTTTTGTTTTATCAAATATGTTTTCTGGGCCAGGCACAGTGGCTCATGCCTGTAATCCTAGCACTTTGGGAGACTGAGGCAGGTGGATCACCTGGGGTCAGAAGTTCAAGACCAGCCTGGACAACATGGTGAAACCCTGTCCCTACTAAAAATACGAAAATTAGCCAGGCATGGTGATGGATGCCTGTAATTCCACTACTCAGGAGGCTAAGGCAGGAGAATTGCTTGAACCTGGGAGGTGGAGATTGCAGCGAACTGAGATTATGCTACTGAACTCCAGCCTGGGAAACAGAGCGAGACTCTGTCTCAAAAAAAAAAAAAAATGTTTTCTGAATGTACTGAAATGACTTTTCTCATTTTGTCATGAGATGATTTTTTTTCTTTGTTCTGCTGATGTGGTGAATTGCTACAATTACTGTGTTGCAGTCTATCTCTACATTCAGAGATACTGTTTGTTTTATATACTTGGAAGCTCCAGTGTTGAATGTGTAGATATTTGTAATTGTTACATCCTTTTGCTAAATGGACCCCTTTGTCATTATGTAGTGACTTTCTTTGTCTCTTTGCAATCTTTGATTTTTGTCTGTATAGGTGAAGTGGGTTTCTTATAGGCAGCATATAGTTGGGTCTTGTTTCTTCATTCAGCCACTCTATGCCTTCTAATTATAGAATTGAGTCCACTTACATTCAGTGTTATTATTGAAAAGGCAGGACTCACTAGTGCCATTTTCTTGCTTATTTTCTGATTGTTTTGTAACTCCTCTCTTTCTTTTTTTTCTTTTCTTCCTTTTCTTACTTTCTTTGTAGTTATTTTCTCTGCTGGTATGTTTTAATTGATAACTTGTTATTTTTAGTGAATCTATTGTTGGTTTTTGTATTGTGGTTATCATGAGGCTTACAAAAAACATTTCATAGGTATAACACATTATTTTAAAGAGATTATAACTTATATTTGGTCACACACAAAAAATAGGAGCAAACAAGGAAAAACACCCTCTATACTTTAACTCCACTCCCCCAACACCCATTTTGACTTTATATTGTCTCAATTTACTTATTTTATATTGCCTATCTCTTATCAAGTTGCTGCAGGTATTATTATTTTAATTGATTTAACTTTTGGATTTATTCTAGGGTTATAAGTATTTATATGTATATGAATACACAGTTACGATATTAGATTATTCTGGATTTGTCCATATACTTAATTTTACCTATGACCTTTATACCTTCAAATGTTTTCTTTATTCACGTTAGTATTTTTTTCTTTCAGAATTAGTAACTACCTTTAGCATTTCTTGTAAGATG
Organism: Sapajus apella; assembly: GCF_009761245.1. Lineage (NCBI taxonomy): Eukaryota > Metazoa > Chordata > Mammalia > Primates > Cebidae > Sapajus > Sapajus apella. Next base: position 242,501 of record NW_022437123.1, read on the forward strand.
AGTCTGGTGGTGGTGAATTCTCTCAGCTTTTGTTTGTCTGGAAAATATTTCTCCTTCATATCTGAAGGATAACTTTGCTGGTTGCAATATTATTGGATATCTATTTTTTTCTCTCAGGACATTGAAAGTGTAATCTCACTCCTTTTTGGCCTATATCATTTCTGTTGAGAAGTCTCTTGTCAGATGAATTAGAGTTCTTTTATGTTATTTGTTTCTTTTTTCTTGCTGCTGTTAGGATTTTCCCTTAAAAGAGAGAAAGAATCCTCTCTTTGTCATTGACCTTTGAGAGTTTGACTATTATATGCCTTGGGTTAGTCTTGTTTGGGTCAAAAATGTTTGGTGATCTGTTATTTATCTTTTTCTTACATTTTGGAAAGTTTTCCATGATTTCTTTTTTTTTTTTTTTTCTTGGGACGGAGTTTCGCTCTTGTTACCCAGGCTGGAGTGCAATGGCGTGATCTCGGCTCACCGCAATCTCCGCCTCCTGGGTTCAGGCAATTCTCCTGCCTCAGCCTCCTGAGTAGCTGGGACTACAGGCACGCGCCACCATGCCCAGCTAATTTTTTGTATTTTTAGTAGAGACGGGGTTTCACCATGTTAACCAGTATGGTCTCAATCTCTTGACCTCGTGATCCACCCACCTCGGCCTCCCAAAGTGCTGGGATTACAGGCTTAAGCCACCGTGCCTGGCCCTCCATGATTTCTTTAATAAGGTTGACACCCTTTGTCCTTCCTCAACTTGCTCTTGAACAATAATGTTTAATTTTATCTTTCAATTAATTTTCTATATCTTGTAGGTGATCTCTGCTTCTTTTCATTCTTTTTTCTTTGTCCTCTGTGAATATTCAACTAGCTTGTCTAAGCTCACTGACTCTTTCCTCTGTTCAGTGCATTTTGCTGTCCAGGGCCTTTAATGAATTTTTTAGTCCAGCAAATATATTTCTCAATTCCAAGATTTCTGTATGATTTTTTAGAATTATTTCAATCTCTTTGTTAAATTTTTCTGATAAATTAATGAATTTGTTTTCTGTGTTATCTTGGAGGTCACTGAGTTTTCTTAAAACTATTATTTTGGGCTGAGCATGGTGGCTCATGCCTATACTCTCTTTGGGAGTCCAAGGTGGGAGGATCACTTGAGGCCAGGAGTTTGAGACCAACCTGGCCAACTAAACCTGGTTTAGTTTGAAACCCTGTCTCTACTAAAAATACAAAAATTAACTGGCTATGGTGGTGCATACTTGTAATGTCAGCTATTCAGGAAGCTGAGGCACAAGACTTGCTTCAACCTGAGAGATAGAGGTTGCAGTAAGCTGAGATTGCACTACAGCACTCTAGCCTGGGTGGCAGAGTAAGACTCTGTCTCAAAAAAAGAAACCACTATTTTAAATTCTTAGAGAGTTTATATATTGCCATCTTTTAAAGATCGGTCACTGGTTCCTTGTTTTGTTTGTTTGAAAAAGTCATGATTCCCTGATTGCTGTTGCTTCTTGTGGATGTACATCTATGTCTTTGCATTTAAGGATTAGCTTTTTATTCCAGGCTCCTCTGTGTGGCTTGTTTTGGTTTGATTGGATATGTTTGCTTACAGATTCTTTGTAATTTATCTAGTTAGACTTCTTTTTTTCTTGCTAGGTCACTGCCTGCTTCTTGGCACTGGATCATACTTTAAACCCAGGTTTGCTCCAGTTCTAGTAAATAATCAGTGTGTCCCAGCTCAAATAGGGAGATGCCCAGTGAAATCTCCCAGTAGTGCAGGAAGGCTGCCTAGGGTGTTCTGCCCAGAGCACAAACCTGTGGAATGAACCTCCTACATCATGGTGCTGCTGAAGATGTGCTCTGATTTGTGTCTCATTTGGCTGAGTTACAGAGTTGCCAGAGCTGAGGATGGTAGTCTCACTTCCCTCCTTTGTCTCTGGCTGCCTTCAGGGATATTTCTCCTTTCAGGTATTCCTGATGCCTCCCATGGGTTAAGGCAGGGATGGATCTCCTGCCAGAGAACCCAAGATGGTAGGGAAGTTGGTTGTCACCTCAATCTCGCTTTTTCCAGTGTGGATACTATGAGTCAGGGAGAAATTTTCTGTACACTTTGTGCTGAGCAGACTGGGAGGAGTGGCATTGCGGACATGAAAGTCTGATTCTCTTACCATCTTATCAAAGTGTTTCACTTCTCTGTGGCCCCAGGAACTGTCTCATCTTAATATTCAAGCTCTGAAATATTGCTGGTAATAATCTCAGCGCTATGTATTTGTTTTTGGTTTTCTATGAAAGAAGTAAAGTCAGCCTGATTCTATGCTGCCATTTTGGAACCTCTGGTGAAATTTTGATTAAGAAATATTCTGCAAATGTTTTTATATTTTACTTCCTTTTCTTTTTTTTTTTTTTTTTTTTTTTTTTGAGACGGAGTTTCGCTCTTGTTACCCAGGCTGGAGTGCAATGGCGCGATCTCGGCTCACCGCAACCTCTGTCTCCTGGGTTCAGGCAATTCTCCTGCCTCAGCCTCCTGAGTAGCTGGGATTACAGGCACGCGCCACCATGCCCAGCTAATTTTTTGTATTTTTAGTAGAGACGGGGTTTCACCGTGTTGACCAGGATGGTCTCGATCTCTTGACCTCGTGATCCACCCGCCTCGGCCTCCCAAAGTGCTGGGATTACAGGCTTGAGCCACCGCGCCCGGCCTTTACTTCCTTTTCAATTATCAACATTCTGTAGCTATGTTATTGACAAGCACTTTCACATAGCTCTATACACCTCACCACATTGTTCTCACTCCCTTTCATAAATAGGAATTACTTCTAAGCCTCTGATTCTATGGACTCCTCTTGCTTCATCTCTCTAGAAATTATTTGTATTACATCATCTGGAATCCTGTTTTCTCTTTCTCTAATGTCACTGCACCTTTTCTTTAAAATACAAATGTAATTATTATCCTGGACCTAATGATCCTCTACTCTGGCTTCACATAATGGGCAAAACTCCAGCCTAAGAGTTAGGAATATTTAATTTGTTTACCTAGTACACCACCTAGCCCTCTCTTTACCCTGGGCTCCACCACTGGTTGTACTGGCTCTCTTTTACCCTGGGCTCTGCCACTGACTGTAATTTAACCATCAGAGCATCAATTTACTTATTGTTAGGTGAAACGATTAGACTAGATCAGTGTTGTGGTTTTGTTATGTGATGGTGGTAGTTTGTTTTTTCTTTGCTAATACCAAATAATCTAATGAAATTAAAGAACTCTCTTTCTAGGATAAAGCACATTCATACACACATTTTGCAAATAATTTCCAAGTATTTACAGACTTCCCAGAGCCTATTCATGGACTTCAGCCTGACAACCTTTAGACTGAATACACCATTTTCTTAATAGTCTCTCTGGTCTAATTCCTCTTAAAATTAAAAATTGGCCGGGCGCGGTGGCTCAAGCCTGTAATCCCAGCACTTTGGGAGGCCGAGGCGGGTGGATCACGAGGTCAAGAGATCGAGACCAGCCTGGTCAACATGGTGAAACCCCGTCTCTACTAAAACTACAAAAAATTAGCTGGGCATGGTGGTGCGTGCCTGTAATCCCAGCTACTCAGGAGGCTGAGGCAGGAGAATTGCCTGAACCCAGGAGGCGGAGGTTGCGGTGAGCCGAGATCGCGCCATTGCACTCCAGCCTGGGTAACAAGAGTGAAACTCTGTCTCAAAAAAAAAAAAAAAAAATTAAAAATTAAAAAATTGTAATTTCTATTCCTGCTAAGAATTCATATCTGAGAAAAATGGTTCTGATATCTCTCAGCCATATTCTAATAATCAGGATTTTTTAAAGTCCTCATGCTAAGAAGTTAAGTGGTTTAGGCAAATAAAGCTCCGTAAATTTGTTTCTTTGCCTCCTAGAATAAAAGCTAATCACTTGTAGAATTTGGTCGCATTCTCGCTTTGGGTGATTGCTCCAGCCATGTCAAATGCTCGCTCCTTCTTTGCCTTGCACCATGACTGTATGTTTCTTGAGGCCTTCCTAGAAGCAGAAGCCACTGTGCTTCCTATATAGCCTGCAGAACCATGAGCCAATTAAATTTCTTTTCTGTATAAATTACCCAGTCTCAGGTATTTCTTAAAAGCAATGTGAGAACAGACTAGTACAGAAAATTGGTACTAAAGAGTGGGGCATTGCTATAATAATACCTGAAAATGTGCGTCTGGAATTGGGTAACTGGCAGAGGTTGGAAGAATGTCTAGGGATCAAAAAAAAAAGACAGGAAGATGAGAAAAAATTTAAAACTTCCTAGGGACTTGTTAATTTTTTTTTCTTTTTTTTTCTTTTGAGATGGAGTCTTGCTCTGATATCAGGCTGGAATGAAGTGGTATGATTTTGGCTCACTGCAACCTCTGCCACACAGGTTGAAGCGATTCTTCTGCCTCAGCCTCCCAAGTAGCTGGGACTACAGGTATCTACCACCACATCCAGCTAGGTTTTTTTTATTTTTATTTTTTATTTTTAGTAGAGATGGGTTTTCACCATGTTAGTCAGGATGGTCTCAATCTCCTGACCTTGTGATCTGCCTGCCTTGGCCTCCCAAAGTGCTGGGATTGTAAGGGTGAGCCACTGTGCCTGGCCCAAGACTTGTTAAATTATTGTGATCAAAATGCTGATAATAAAGTCCAGCCTGAGGAGGTATCAGATGGCAATGAAGAACTTATTGGGAACTGGAGCATAGGTCATTTTGCTATTATTTAGCAAAGAAACTGAACATTGTGCCCTTGCTCCAGGGATCTATGGAATTTTGAATTTGAGAGAGATGATTCAGGGTACCTGGGGAAGAAATTTCTAAGCAGCAAAGTGTTTAAGATGTGGTCTGGCTGTTCCCTTTAACAACATATACTCATGGGAACAAGCAAAGAAATGACCTGAAACTGGAACTTGTATTTAAAAGGGAAACAGGAGATTGGAAAATTTGCAGTCCAGGCATGTGGTAGAAAAGAGAAGCCTATTTTCTGGGGAGGAATTCAAGAAGGCTGCAGAAATTTGCATAACTAAAAGGAAGGCAAATATTGATAGACAAGACAATGGAGAAAGTGGGAATTATATTGCAAAATTATTGTGAGCTATTTGCCTTTTAAAAGTATAACTTTTCTAGCTCTATCACTGAAAATGGCCCACAGCAGAATTATCCATGTTAGACTCATATGAAACAATTTGATATCTACCCTTAGAACCCTAAATGAGGTCTCTAATATACCACTGAAAGGACCAAGGCTTGGTGAAAAGTAGATAACTCCGTATCTTGGTGCCTATAATAGATTATTTCCAGAATGCAAAATGTTTTCAGACCATGACTTTGTGGGGTGGCAGTGAGAAGACAAGAACAAGCTTAAAAAATCTTCTACTGGAAATACTACAATTTGAACATTTCAAAGGAAACACCTAAAATTATATTTCATTGGAACAAGTGTGAGAAAAATCATGATCACATAATAATATTCCAGAAAGGATAAACCATAAAGTGTACTAAAAGATCTACTGCTTCTGGCCGGGCGCACTGGCTCACGCCTATAATCCCAGCACTTTGGGAGGCCGAGGCGGGTGGATCACGAGGTCAAGAGATCGAGACCGTCCTGGTCAACATGGTGAAACCCCGTCTCTACTAAAAAATACAAAAATTAGCTGGGCATGGTGGTGCATGCCTGTAGTCCCAGCTACTTGGGAACCTGAGGCAGGAGAATTGCTTGAACCCAGGAGACGGAGGCTGCGGTGAGCCAAGATCGCGCCATTGCATTCCAGCCTGGGTAGCAAGAGCAAAACTCCATCACAAAAAAAAAAAAAAAAAAAAAAAAAAAAAAAGAACTACTGCTTCTTTCATAATCAGTCAGTGAATCTAAAACTGTTGTTTGGCTATCTACTGTCTCCTCAAGACACTTCTTGAGGGCACTTCTGTCAGGGCAGAGAAGTGAAGAGAAAAGTAAGA
>NW_022437123.1:248455-257293 GCF_009761245.1 Sapajus apella
GGGGATCAATCTTGCAGACAAGGCAAAATTACATTTCACCCAAAGATATCTATATTCTTTACATTTTAAGATTTCTAAAATGTGACTTCATCTTACAATCATGACGCCTTCGACTGGGTGAAATACAGTTAACTACAGCACAAAGCAGCATCATGCCCTGAGAGGTGTGCAGAGCCTACAGCAATTAGGACACTGGACCAAGGTCAGGATGCATGTTAGAATCACCTGGGAAACTTTTTAAACTACCTTATGCCCAGATCCCATTCCAGATCAACCAAATCAGTATGAAAGAGTGGGCCTGGGCATTTGGATCTGGGAGGCCTGTGGAGGCACAAGTACCAGAGTTTAAGACGTCGTATGACCTTTCAGGGAGAACTGTGCAGAGGGTGGCCAAGGGCCACCTCCCTAGAGGGACGAAGCCCTGAGGATGTGCGGATGATTCTTAAGAAAGCGCCCTTTCTGCCCCTTCTAACCCCCCAGACCACCACCCGGGTCTGGGAACAGTGTGAGCACATGTCTGGAGGATGTCTGGTTTGTAGCTATGAAGTTGTACTCCCGCTGCACCCATGGGAAATGACCCATCTGCCTGTCTGGTAGTGGCCTTGCTGTGAGCCAGGGCCATATTAAGAAAAGAAAGAAAAAAAGGAACAGCAAAACACTGTGCCCCTGCACAACGTCCTCTCCTCTCTTCTGCCCTCCCTTTCCCAGGCTGTCCTCTTTTTCCTCCACCTGTAGTTTGCTCAGCCTCCTCCCCTCCACCGCCATCCCCGACCCTGTTGAATAGTGCTCCGTATCTGAGTCAGTGGATGTGAAACAAAGGGTTATTTCTCCTTAACTAATTTTGTGGAAGATTTACTAAAAGAGGGTGGAGAGTGTGTCTATTTAGCGGGAAAAAAATGTCTTTCACGTGAATGATGTTGAGAAATGTCCTGTGACTTTCAGTGTTGGGCAAAGTAGGGAGACAACTGTGAGATGAGCCTGGCCAACATGGTGAAACCCCGTCTCTACTAAAAAAAATACAAAAGTTAGCTGGGTGTGGAGGCGGGCGCCTGTAATCCCAGTTGCTTGGGAGGCTGAGGCAGGAGAATCGCTTGAACCAGGGAGGCGGAAGTTGCAGCGAGCCGAGATTGTGCCATTGCACTCCAGCCTGGGACAGCCCTGAGGTTAGCAGAAGCCTTCCAGATGGTGGAAGCCAAGGTCCTTGAGTGGGACAGGGTAAGGTGTGTGGCTAGAGGGGAGAATCTGTGTAGGAGGAAAGTGAGAAAAGATGCCAGAAAAGGAGATAGGGACTCCACTGTGTGTGACATGGGAACTGGACTTTGACTTCCATTTCACAGTGAAGCAACTGAAAGTCATGAGCAGGAGCACAGCCTGGTTCCACAGAGGGCTGGAGAGAGATGCTTGCTGGTCATGTTTGTCTGCAATCTCCCATTCTTCTTTCCTCTCACTCTACTCTATGTAAACCTGGCTCACAGACAACTCATCTCCATGGACAAACAGCTCTGCTCCATTGACTGGTCATTTTCAAGAGAAAGAAACCCTGTAATATCTCTCACTCCCTGGTGTTGTAGTGATATAGAGGGGCTTCTAGATGTGGCTGCAGTGGACCTGGGTTTGCATACCGACTTCACCGCTTACTGTCTCTGCAACCTTGGACGGTTGCTACCTGGGTCTGGGTTTCCTCAATTCCACCATGAAAGCACTGGGTGAGCCTGCCCACCTTCCAGATTATAAATGTCTGCTGAAAGCCCAATTCGATTTAGCCCTCCATGACTTTATTCTGAGACAGAGAGGAGGCTTTTGCAGGCCCTTCTGTTGCTGACTCAGGGCTGCAAGCACAGGACATGGCGGCTTGATAAATAAGTGTTGAATGAAAGAACAAAATAATGCAATGCATGCATGAATGAATGAATGGTTAGCTCTGCTTGGAAAGTGTTGGTAAGCTGAGACCAGCCCTAGCACTGGTTCTGGCTGCCTGGGGTTAGCACCTTAAAACCCAGATGACTCTGATTTCCCCACAGAAATCAATACTGGAGAAACCATCAGTAACTGCACTTCGCTGGTAGTCTTTTGGCTCACCCTTTCTTTACCTGGTGTGTCTTGCTGTTTCCCTTGACTGCCGTCCAGAGGAATCTCCGTAAGGAAAGACAACAACAACTTGGAGTTGGTCAATGTGAATGTTTACACCCAATTTTATAGACAGAATGTGTTTCATCACAAATCCTTTTTTCCTGGGAACTTGCTGTTTTGATCTGTAGTGTTAGAACAACTGTTTGGTTTAACCCTTTTATCTTCTGGTTGCCAGAAGCTACTTTCAGCCATGACACTCTTCCGGAGCTTACAAGGCTGTGTTCTTTGTGCCGGCACTGTGCCAGTGGTTGACATTCCATCCCATGCTCACAACAGCCTACGAGGTCAGCACGATTAACCTGTGTACAAGAGGCTGGGCGATTGGCCCGAGATCAACAGCTAGTGTGGTAATAGCAGAGCTACATATGTAATGTCAAAGCCTACTTTTCATTATCGGGCACTCAGTAATGTTCAACGAATGCACAGAATTGAACATAATCTTTCATTTCTTCCTTTTAACCTTTACCACTATGAATAGAGAGTAGTGGCCTACCTTTTGGAAGTGTCCCATTTTTATTATTTAAAGAGGCAGCATAGTGGCAATTAAGAGCGTGGGTTCTGGAGTATTTGAAACTGCATGGTACAAGTGTTTGCTATGTGGGACCTTAGGCCACTTAGCTCACCTCCTTAGGCCTTGGTGCTCTCATCATTACAAATGGAATAAGGGTACTTAGCTCACAGGATTGTTGTCAAGATTAAATGAGGTATGTGTATAAAGTGCTTAGTGTGATGCCTGGTGCAGAAGAGGAGCTCAATAAATATTAGCTGCTATCACTGTCATCTTCATTGTCATGAATATTCTCCTCTGATTTTTGCAAGATCCTTCATGTAATGCCATTCACAAACAGGAAGCTCATAAACAGTATTCTGATCCTATTTTTAAAGAATGTGCAGTTGGCAGTTCAAAGTGAAGAAATTAGAGATGACTGTTGGAGACGAATTTGTTAGACAGAATAAGATGTGCTTTATATCTAAAGAAGATCCTGAATGAATTTTTAACATTATTAAAAATGTTAATGTAAATTCTATATTGAAATTAAATTATAAGGAACATGTCCACTATTTCTTCAAACAAATGAAGATATTCATTTGTTTATCTCACTTTTCAGTCCTTTATTTGTTTGGAGTTACATCATGAACTTCTTTTAATGAATTTTTATTAAGTAATGTATGGTGATCCTCCTTTAAAAATGGCACTAAGATGTTTAAAACAAAAAACAATGGATCTGTGCCTCACCCCTAAACTTGCTCCCGAAAGGATCACTCATAATTTCTTTAGTTATTTCTTCTAACATTGACCTACATATTTCTAAGCCTAATTTGTGATTTTGTAATTGAGTACACCATTTTTAAAAGAAAATAATGAATTGTTTTTTCTTTTTTCTCTTCCCCCACCTTCTACTTAGCTTTTTAGGAACGCAGTTATAGTTCTCTCCACCACACACTCCCTACGCAGTCAGCTCATCTAACTATGTGTCACTTACAAGTTCTAGAGACAAACCTTGGAGCAAACCAGGTGCCTCCAGAACTCTCTCCCACCAGGTGATTACCTCAAGACAATGGCCAGTTTACAGCCTAAATTGAGGAGATTGCCTCAGTTGACAACCTAGCTCTGCTTGTGTTGGCACCACCCAGGCATCCCGATACATAAGACATCTGAAACAAGTCTCATAGACCCCGCACCTCCTCGCCCCCTCCCCTGCATGCCATTCACACCAGCTTCCTTTTTAAAAGTCCTTGCCTTCTGCCCTGAAAAGTGAAGTGGTACCTCAAAGCAGGACCCTATACTACTTCCTCTCAGCTAGCTCTGGGATAAAGTCAGTTTATTTCTATCAGAACTTGCTCTTGTTAATAGGACTCCAAGCAGCGATAGACTGGACCTGTGTTCAGTTACAAGTTGCCAATTTTAGATAATATATTTTGACTTACAGTAGATGAAAATTACATTACTATTACAGAACCAAACTGGGGTCTGCTCTCTCGGCACAGTAAAACCAGGTATCTCCACTGACGTTTTGCAGCAATAGGAAAAGCATTTATTTGTAAGGTGCCAAACAAGGATGACCAGGCAGCTAAATGAAAAAACCCGTGTGGCTAGAACTGCTAGTAAGAGGGAAAATGATGTAAAAACAGAATTAGAGAGGAAAGCAAGGGTCCAGATTACTGAGGGCATTGGGTGAGATGGAGCAGGACCCCCTTTCCAGAGGCTTGAAAACCCCAAGCATGAAAATAAAGAATAATTTGGACTTCCTTAAAGGGAAATTCCAGGCACCTAACTAGCCCCAGAAGTAAATAAGAAATTTGTCAAACAAGAAGGTGATAGTAGTCTATAGCAATAGCCAAGGAACTTAGAGTTCCAGAGGTGTTTGCTTTCCTTATGGAAACTAAAGATAACATCTAAACATATGTCCCTGAGTTGTTTATCAGAGACTCAGACCCCACTGAGGTTCCTCACTGAATGGATCTAGTGGCCTGTAGATCTCAGATAAGGAGAAATTGAAGATGGAACTTTGACCACATTCTTTGTCCTAAAATTTTTCCAGAGGGGCTTAGAGCATGTCACACTCCCCTGGGGGACTCTGGGGACACAGAGCCAAACAATATCATTCTGGTTAATATTTTTCTGCCGATACCAATTTTTTTTTTAAAGCGTCTCTTCCTAAACCAATTGCAAATGGGAAAATCTTTGAATGTGCCTATAACATGTAAGCTTGTTTCAAGATAACCCATCCTTTTAGGCCTAAGCCAACATGTAACCTCCACATATTGATTTACAATTTTGCCTGTAGCTTTTGCCTGTGCTACATGCAAAATCATAAAGCAATACATGGAGATTACATCTACCCCTGCCTGTAACAATCCTTGCCTGCAAGCCATCGGGAGCTCAGGTCTTAAACTTGAGCTGCCCTGATTCTGCTTGCTTGGCACGCTGCAGTCAGTGCTTCACCTCTCACTGCTATCCCAGTGTCAGTGATTGGCTTTGCTGAGCCAGGTGAGCAGATCCAAGTTCAGTTCTATAACATCTCTCTCTTTTGTCTTAAAATAACCCAAGTTTATTTTTGACTTAAGAGCCTTTGAACTTTCTATTCTTGAAACACCGTTACTCAGATATTCATGAAGTTATTCTATTTAGGGGAGAAGGAATTGAGAAAAAGAAAATTAAAAATGATTTTCTTTTTTTAGACTCTTGGTTTGATCAACTTGGATGGATGGTGGTTTTCTGTTTACTAAGACGTGAATACTGGAGGAGGAGATGTGAAATTTGAGACGTCTGTTACTAGGTTACGTTTATACAGTGCTTAAGTATTGTACAACAAATTATCCTGAAATTTAGTGGCATAAAGCAGCCTTTATTACCTCGTTGTTTCCAGAAATTAGAAATCTAGTTGTGGATTAGCTGGGTTCTCTAGCTCTGGGACTCTTGCAGGGCTGCAGTTCTAGGACTCAACTGGGAAGGAACGTCTTCCTAGCTCCCTTGGGTGGTTGCCAGCAGATTTCAGTTTCTTGCAGGTTGTTGAACTGAGGCTTCATTTACTCACAAACTGGTAGCCAGAGGTCTCCCTCAGTTCCTTGCCACATGGGTCTCTCCATAGGGCAGCTCACAAGACGGCAGCTGACTTACAGAGAGAGCGAGACACAGTGCTAGCAAGATGGAAGTCACAGTCTTTAGTAACCTAATCACAGAAGCCACATTAAATCTGTATTAGTTGGGGTCCTCCAGAGAAACTGAACCAATGGATACATATGCATATTTGTGTATATATTTATATCTATGTATATAGAGAGATGTATGATGAGGGATTAGCTTATGTGATACAGAGGCTGAGGAGTCTCATGATCTGCTGTCTGTAAGCTGGAGGCCCAGGAAAGCCAGTAGTATAGTTGCAGCCTAAATTTGAAGACCTGAGAACCAGAAGCAAAGATGTTCAAGGGTAGGAGAATATGGATGTCCTGGCTGAAACAGAGTAAATTTGTCCTTTTTTTTTTTTTTGAGAAGGAGTCTCACTCTGGCACCCAGGCCGGAGTGCAGTGGAGCAATCTCAGCTCACTATAACCTCCGCCTCCTGGATTTGAGTGATTCTCCCACCTCAGCCTCCTGAGTAGCTGGGCCTACAGGCACCCACCATCACACCCGGCTAATTTTTGTATTATTAGTAGAGACAGGATCTTGCCATGTTGGCCAGGCTGGTCTTGAACTCCTGACTTCAAGTGATTCACCTGTTTTAGCCTCCCTAAGTGCTGAGATTATAGGTGTGAGCCACAGTGCCTGGCCAATTTGTCCTTTCACTACCTTTTTGTTCTATCTGGGCTCTTAATGGATTGGATGATGCCCACTCATGTTGGTGATTGCAATCTTCTTTACTCAGTCTACTGATTCAAATGCCAATCTGTTACGGAAATATTATCAAAGACACACTGAGAAATAATGTTATACCTGCTATGCAGGCATCCCTCAGCCCAATGAAGTTGACATTAAAAAATTAACTGTCACACCTTCACTTTTGCCAAATTCCATGTATTAGAAGCAAGTCATTAGATTCAGCCCACACTCAAGGGGAAGGGATTATACAAGGGCTGAACACAAGAGGTGGAGATCATTGGGAGCTATGTCAAAACTGTCTGTGACAGGTATGCGGGCACTATCCCAAATGCTTTACATGTCTTAAGTCACATAATCCTTCCAGCACAAGCTAAGATAGATATGCTATTATTTCAGTTTGACAAATGAGACTTCAAGAGGTAAAGTAACTTGCTTGAGGTCAGACAGCTAAAGTCAGTGGGGTATGGAGATTTGAACCTAAGCTGTCCTGATTCAGCATCTGTATTCTTTTTTGGGGGTGATGGGGGAATACGGAGTCTTGCTCTGTCACCCAGGCTGGAGTGCAGTGGCGTGATCTTGGCTTACTGCAACCTTCGCCTCCTGAGTTCAAGCGATTCTCCTGCCTCAGCCTCCTGAGTAGCTGGGATTACAGGTGTGCACCACCATGCCTGACTAATTTTTGTATTTTTAGTAGAGACAGGGGTTTCACCATGTTGGTCAGGCTGGTCTCCAACTCCTGACCTTGTGATCCGCCCACCTAGGCCTTCCAAAGTGCTGGGATTACAGGCGTGAGCCACCGCACCCACATCTGTATTCTTAACCTGTTGGCTGCATTATCTGAAATGGAGGTGTTCAGTAAGAGCTGGAATCTGGACGTCTTGGGAGAGGATTGGACTGGCAAAAAGAGTTGGAGGATGAAATTAACGAATCCTAGAAGAATCACAACTGATTTTCAGTTTGTTTCTCTTTTGCACCCAGATTCCTCTCCAGCGCGAAGGAGATAAGCTTTTCTCCTAGCATCTCTGTAACAGTTAAAAGGAGGCCTAGCTCAACAAACTCCATTTTGCTCCTTACACCCGCTTTCCCCGACAGGTGATGCCTTTTTGGTTAAGTAATTTTGCTTATCTCTGCATGTAGGCCAAGATAATGATGGAAAGAATGTAGCTTGTAGTTTAATTTCAAAGCAAGATGGTAGTATTCTAGTCACTTCCCAAAGCTAACCTCCAAGGAGATAAGGAGTGTGTGCACATAGGTAACAATATTATATTAAAATTTTATAGGATTTTAGCTTTCACTCAGTATATGAAAAAGTAAAATAATAATAAGATATATAATTAAAGATTTATAGGAGCATTGTGACTTCAGCAAGGACAAAGAAGTTTCCCAACTCCCCCTCAGACCCTCTCTGTTGCCCAGATGGCTGTAATCATCAGTCACTTCTTGACCTCAATCTCCTCTTTCTACCCCCTCCCCTTAATGTTAAAGGGACTGGAAATGCACATTACCTGAAGAGGGTTCTTTAGGACATTATTCTGCCATCTTCTCGGTTTGCTGGCTTTCTGAAATAAACTGAGTTATTGCCCTCTTGCCGTAACACCTTGTCTCTCGACTTATTGGCTGTCGTGCGGTGAGCAGTACCAGCTTAGACTCAGCTACATTATCTTGTAGTATTCATCTGTTCCCTTGCTTTTGACAAGTATTTACTGACTACCAACTATGTGTAAGGAAGGTACTAGATCCTAGGGAATGTACTTTTAGTTCTCTGGATACAAAAAATGAAATTTTGTTTGAGAAGTTTTTGAACAACTTGTTCTAAGCATCTACTTAACTATCATCTATTTCACCTTAAGCTGTCTTTCTATTCAATGTACCACTATTAAATGTTGTGATGGTACTAGAAAATCAGCAATTTGTAAAGCATTTGCACAAATTCTAACCAGGCTTACCGCTTTGGCTTTTTCTATTATCTACTTAGCAATCAAAGCAATGCCTTAATTTAACATATGATATTGAAAATAATTTTATAATATTTCCAATTAAGTTAATTTTCCCATTGCTTTTGTGCTCTTTGTCATCACAAGTAGAATGATGAATTCTATTTTATATTTTATGAGTGAACATGGCGTGTGTTTTTCCATTTGGGTCACTAATAGCTCTCTATTTCTAATTTCAAAAATACTGAGTTCAGTACCCAATCTACAAATTATACAGTAACCACTTCTCCAAATGAACTACAACTTAGAGTTAAGTTCACAAGCCATTTCTTCATTTGTGCCAATGTGTAACAAGCCAAAGCTTGATGGCTCATTTCAGTTAAGTAGGTTGCACAAAATTTAGAAGTTATTGGGCCGGGCCCGGTGGCTCAAGCCTGTAATCCCAGCACTTTG
>NW_022437123.1:257393-265060 GCF_009761245.1 Sapajus apella
AAAAAAAAAAAAAAAAAAAAAAAAAAGGAAGTTATTAACAAATATGACCTACAACCATTAAAGAAATGAAGAAAAGATGAAATTACACAGTTTAGACCCATAGTATCCAACTCCTAATTTAGTCAGAGATCACTGAAGTAACAACCCTCCTTTTACTGAAATAAAATACTGAAAAAATAGGAACATTATTCTGCTTCTAATCTCTGCTGACAGTTACAGGGAGAAATATGTTATAAAAACCAGCCTATGAAGAACATCAGGAAAGAAAGTAATGTTACCTGGAAATCTAACCTACTAAATTTTGATAAGCATATGAGCCACCAATTTAGTTACACTGCTAGGAAATTCTGATGAAAGGCAACTACTAATTTCTAAAGGATAAATCTGACAGAATCTCGGAATAATTCCATTTGGACTCATTATTATTATTTGAGATGGAGTCTTGCTCTGTTGCTCAGGCTGGAGTGCAGTGGCATGATCTTGGCACATTGCAACCTCTGCCTCTTGGGTTCAAGCAGTTCTCCTGCCTCAGCCTCCTGAGTAGCCAGGACTACAGGTGCATGCCACCACACCAGGCTAATTTTTTGTATTTTTAGTAGAGATGGTGTTTCACCGTGTTAGCCAGGATGGTCTCCATCTCCTGACCTCATGATCCACCTGCCTTGGCCTCCCAAAGTGCTGTAATTACAGGTGTGAGCCACCGAGCCCAGCTGGACTCCTTATTTTAAGCTTTTGTGTTATTGCTTAATATGGAATATGGAAATATTCTGATGATTTACATGGTTGTGCTAGAGTTTTAAAATTTGTTTATTAGAACTGTGAGAACTTCCTTTACAAAAGTGCTCATTTTTATGTAGCTAAGAGACCCAGTACAGATCTTCTTCAAAGAATGTCATCATCACAAATTAAATAAGAAATTAGCATACAAAAGGATTCACGATTTACTGATGAAAGTGCCCTCTGGATCTAAATCAACTCATCAATCAAGGCTTTCTTAGACACTGACTAAATGTTTAGCATAATCTTGAGTACTCTGGGGCTGTGGAACTCTGTATCTGCTGAACACCAGGATCTAATGGGGAGCTTTATCAAATAAACAGGTTCCCAGTGGCTCCAATTCTGAAGATTCTAATTGGTGGCTTCTGGCATGAGGCTCTGGGGAATCTGTTCTTTTGTGTGTGTTTTTCTTTTGTTTTTTTTTTTTTGTTTTTTTTTTTTGAGACGGAGTTTCGCTCTTGTTACCCAGGCTGGAGTGCAATGGCGCGATCTCGGCTCACCGCAACCTCCGCCTCCCGGGTTCAGGCAATTCTCCTGCCTCAGCCTCCTGAGTCGCTGGGATTACAGGCACGCGCCACCATGCCCAGCTGATTTTTTGTATTTTTAGTAGAGACGGGGTTTCACCATGTTGACCAGGATGGTCTCGATCTCTTCACCTCGTGATCCACCCGCCTCGGCCTCCCACAGTGCTGGGATTACAGGCTTGAGCCACCGCGCCCGGCCTTTTGTTTTGTTTTTAATGTCATAGGTGATTCTGATGATTAGTCAGAACTGGGAACCATAACTGCAGTGGTTCCCAAAATCTGGTCCCTAGACCCCCATTATTTAGATCACCTAGGAATTTATTAGAGATGCAAATTCTCAGGGCTGTGAATGGAAAATAAAAATCTTGGGACCTCAAACTTACTACGCCAAAGGTTAAGTGAAGTTTGGGAACTAAGTCACACAGAAACAAACAAAAAACTGCCTTCCTTTTGGTTCCCAACCAGATAGCTGCAAATTAGAAGGTCACATGTCTTCCCAGATGGCCTCCCTCACAAATTTTTCACAAGGGAATTCCCTGTGGGCCCCCAAATCTTTCAGAATACATATCCCTCCTATAAACTTGCCCTAAAATATAGTGCCGTTGAATCTCATCTTGGCAATGTAAATTAACAGCTTATTTTCACAGGTAGGGGACAAAGATAAGACTAGACATTTCTCCACCCACCCCAAACAAATGCATAATTGACTTCTCCCTCTACTCTGTGCCTACCTTATCTTATGTAAAATGTAGATGTACCCAGCACAAGAAGAATGCATAATTGACTTTAACCCCATCACTCTCTCTTTTCACATGTGAAATGTGGATTCAGTGAGTACTACTAATAAGTGCTAATAGAAGCCTCACAGGAATGTAAACATCTTAGGCCTACCCCCAGCCTCTTTTTTTTTTCTCCTTTCCCTCCTATCTGCTCTTTCCTTTTTAAATATTGAAATCTTCAAAACCCTCTTTGGAAAAAATACAGGACCTGGTTCCTACTGTAACCTGTGTTTCTTTTTCCTGGCCACATCTTCAACCTTGGCAAAACAAACCTCTAACTCAATTGAGATTTTCCTCAGCTACTTTTTGGTTCACAGGCCCTATTCAGACCCACTAAATCATAGACTCTTGAAGTAGGGATTAACAATCTGTGTTTTATCAAGCCCTCCAAGTGATTTTGATACTTGTTACAGTTAGAGAATCATTTTAGATTTTTTATTTACTAAGCCCAATGGCTTTTTGTTCATATTGAAGATGGATGTTCTTTCTTTGTTGCAGAGCTAAGGAAATAGGACTCCTTTTTTTCTCTTTGATTACCTAGCCAGACATTATATCCTTGGGAGTTCTCTAACTCTTAACATGCCTGAAAAAGTGTGGAGAGGAAATAGCTTTCTCAGCTTCCCACTTCCTCGCTGCTTGGGAAGACAAGAGTATATTTAGACAGGCCCTTCTGCTTCTAAGGAAAATAGGAAGGAGATAACAAATGATAACCAATATGAATATGTGTCAGAAGTTCTGGGACTTTAAAAAGCCTTTCTAGGCCGGGCGCGGTGGCTCAAGCCTGTAATCCCAGCACTTTGGGAAGCCGAGGCGGGTGGATCACGAGGTCAAGAGATCGAGACCATCCTGGCCAACATGGTGAAACCCCGTCTCTACTAAAAATACAAAAAATTAGCTGGGCATGGTGGCGTGTGCCTGTAATCCCAGCTACTCAGGAGGCTGAGGCAGGAGAATTGCCTGAACCCAGGAGGCGGAGGTTGCGGTGAGCCGATCGCGCCATTGCACTCCAGCCTGGGTAACAAGAGCGAAACTCCGTCTCAAAAAAAAAAAAGCCTTCTTTCTGCCCTGGTCTTGTACCCTGTTTTTATTCCTGATTATGGAGCTCACACCCTCCCCACTTTCTCATTCCTCCTTTAGCAAAGTTTTATGACTCTTCACAGCAATTCAAGTTCGAAAAAGAAAATACAGCCATGCAAAGATGGGCTCTTTCAGCATAAATTTCATTTTTACTTGTTGATGGAAACAAAATTGCAGGAGTTAAAGAAAGAGGAAAGAGGGCCGGGTGCGGTGGCTCACGCCTGTAATCCCAGCACTTTGGGAGGCCGAGGCGGGTGGATCATGAGGTCAAGAGATGGAGACCATCCTGGTCAACATGGTGAAACCCCGTCTCTACTAAAAAAACTACAGAAAATTAGCTGGGCATGGTGGCACGTGCCTGTAATCCCAGCTTCTCAGGAGACTGAGGCAGGAGAATTGCCTGAACCCAGGAGGCGGAGGTTGTGGTGAGCCGATCGCGCCATTGCCCTCCAGCCTGGGTAACAAGAGCGAAACTCCGTCTCAAAAAAAAAAGAGGAAAGAAACACGAAATATGCTTCGACAGTAAAGACAGGTTTATTTTAGATAAATATGAGTGGGGCTTCTGGCTGAATTCAGTTAGGAGCACTTTCTCTTACAGACCAAGAGTATATATTGGTTTTAGGGTGAGGGGGCTTATTAGAAGCTTGGAATATTTCGTTGTGAGGGAGAAGATTTAAGGTGGGGATGGAATGTCTCTGGGAGGAGAGGAGTTTATCTTGGAGCAGACATCTTTCTGGACAGAGAGGGGTTATCTCAAGGGTGACATCTTCCCAGTCAGAGCAGAGTTATCATGGGGCTAGCATGTCTCTGGCTGGGGAGGAGTTTAGAATGTTTCTGGTTGGAGATGTTATTTGTGGTTTATGGTTGTGCTGACCTTAGCCATAGGCTGATGCCCTTTGATTTAGATAGTTTTTTAAGGTGAACTTTAGAATAAGGGGCTTGTCCAAGATGGTGATACTCTTGCTCTGTCAAAAATTTGTTTACCATTTTCTGGATTTTTCTTGATGGATCATTTAGTATTGCTACAATGAACATTAACTGCTATTTACTGCGACAAATGATGTTACGGACTTTAAGACTGAAGATGTGTTTAGCCATTAAATAGTCTAAGATGTCTAGGATTTTATTTCTTATATTTATTTCTGTCTTTCTTTTCACTGCCAAGTGATCAGAAAATCTGCCTAAATATCTTTTCCAATATTATTTTTTACTGCTTTGAATTTTTTGCTTTTAATTTGGGAGGGCTGGGAAACCAGCAAATAAATTTGTTAAAATTGTATTTTAAATGAGTACAGCAGATTAAGTTGTGTGATACTCAATGCTGATGATGTATTAAAGTTAGAACTTCCTGATTGTTTGAAAGCATTAATGTAATCCTTTGAGAAAACAATTTGGCAACATATAGCAAAATCCTTAAAATACTTATATTCTTTAATATAATATTCTTTTTTCTAGAATATAATAAAATAATTTATTGCCAAAATATTTATCCATAATGAAATTTTAACATAATTTATAATAAGGGAAAAGTGCAAATGTTCTAAATATTTAACAAAAGAGTTTTCAGGTAAATTATAGAAGCTTTAATGAAATTGTATATAGCCATTAAAACTGATCATTATATAAAGATTATGAAATAACTTTATCATATGATATATGAATATGATACAATATTAAATGAAGGTAATTTCCGCATCCACTTGAGAGCTTAGATATAATACAAAAATAATGCATATTTTATATGTTAACTCATTTAAACCTCACAAAAATCTTCTAAAGTGAGTACTATTGTTATGTACATGTAATAGATAAGAACACTGTCACCAAGGGTTTAAGGAACTGGCAAATAATTGGCAGAGCTGAGATTCCAACCCAAGCAATGTGGGTCCAAGAGCCTGTGTTTATAACCCCTGGGCTTTAAGCAGAGATACCTCAGTTTATGCTTGGTATCCTAGCATGATTACTTACAGTGTCCCATTTCATTCTTAGAAGTCACAATTTGAATGATAAATCATATGGTTACAACTAGCTCTGTGTGAATACACAGCCATGCTCAAAAAATAAGAAAATTGGCAATAGATGAGAAACTATGGGGATTTTCTGAGACTAAAGCCATGTAGAAACAGAAGAAAGAAGAAACTGATAACCCAAACAGCCGAGGGAAAGAAGAGCATGATCACAAAGAATCAGTGGCCAAGTGGGCATCATGCCTGGAGGCTGTCAAAGCCAGGACGACATCCGGGAGCAACTTGTGTGAGAAGCAGTAGGTTACTATAGCAGCAATACTAAGTTCAGTTGTAGTTCATTGCAAAAATGCTCACAATGCATCTCCCAACAAGAGAGCTGGGAGATGTGTTCCCACCCCTTTGAATCTGGGTTGGCCTTGTGGCTCTCTTTGACTGAAGAATGTGATAGAAGTGACACTGTGAGTTCTGGACACTGGCACCAAGTGAACAAGCTTGGGCTAGCCTGGTGGAAGATGAAACCATATGGAGAAGGACCAAGGTGCCCCAGCTGACAGCTGGCCACCTGCCAGACATGCAAGTGAGGCTACTTCGGATTCCTCCAACCCCTGCTTACCCAGTGGACCAGCCAACTGCCAACTGACTGCATATCTAGCAGCTGACAGCAAATTCATGAACAAGACCACAGAAAAACTGCCAGGTTGAGCCTAGCCCAAATTGCTGACCTGTAGAATTGTGAGTTGAAGAACATTGTTATTTTAAGCTTCTGAGTTTTAGAGTAGTTTAGGATGCAGCAAAAGCAAACTAATATACCAAGAAGCCCTGGCAAATATCTCAAACTTCCACCCCTCAAAAGTCCAGGGAGTATTTCTTTGGATGTGCCTGCAAGAGGCAGGAGCAGTGCTTAGGACAGAAGAGCTGTGACTATATGTCTAAAGTCACTTGGGAAAAATTAAAATCAACTGAGCCTGGAAAAATGAGCCATGAAATATCGCAGCCAACATGATATGCAGTTTCTTCCAGAAGATAAATCATGTGTATTATGAGATAAGAACATGGAAAATTTTGCCAAATATCTAAGTGAACTCTGTCTCTATCCAGGAATTGTTCTTACTGTTATTTAATGTTGCTGTTAAAAAAGAAGAGCCTAACCATTAGGCCTGCCCCTCAGCATAACTCAGATACTAGAATTCCAATTGACTGTTGCTACAGACCATAAATTTTGCGTCTGATAGGTAATAAAAAGAGTTAGAACGCTTTCTCCCTTGGAAGCAGACACTTGGTTATACCCACCAGTTTGGCTATAAATTGCAGGAAAAGATCCTCTTTCACTGTCAAGATAATAAGATCTGGCCAGGAGTGGTCACTCATGCCTGTAATCTTAGCACTTCGGGAAGCTGAGGCGGGCAGATCACCTAGGTCAGGAGTTTGAGACCAGCCTGGCCAACATGGGAAAACTCTGTCTCTAGTAAAAATTACCCGGGCATGGTGGCGCGTGCCTGTAATGCCAGCTACTCGGGAGGCTGAGGTGGGAGAATTGCTTGAACCTAGAAGGCGGAGGTTGCAGTGAGCCGAGATCATGCCACTGCATTCCAGCCTGGCGACAGAGTCAGACTCCATCTCAATAAAAACAAACAAACAAAAAACAACATCATAAGATCAGAACTGCTTACCAGTTTGCAAAAATTAATCCATCATACTAGCAGAGGGTGATTTTATTTCTTGTTGAGGTGAAATTCATATAACATACAGTTAACCATTATAAAGTATACAATTTAGTGGTACTTAGCATATCTGCAATGTTGTACAACTACTTCTTTGGAGTTACAAAACTTTTTATCACCCCCTCCCAAAACATCCGTACCATTAAATATTCACTCTCCATTGTCCCCTCCCCTCATTCCCAGTTAGCCATTAATCTGCTTTTTATTTTTATTACAGTATTTGCCTATTTTGGATATGTCATACAAAAGGAATCATTCAATATGTGACCTTTTGTGTCTGGCTTCGTTCACTTAGTGTAATGTTTTTGAGGTTCATCCAAGTCGTAGGATATATCAGTACTTCATTTTTTTTTGTGGCGAAATTATATTCCACTGTATATATATGTATACCCAGTTTGTTTATCCATGCATTTGTTGATGGACATTTTGTTGTTTCCAACTTTAGGCTATTATGAGTATGCTGTTATAAACATTTGTGTACAAGTTTCTGTGTGGATGCGTGTCTTCCTTTCTCTTGGGGTACATACCCAGGATTAGAAATGCTGAGTCATTAGGCCAGGAGCAGTGGCTCAAGCCTGTAATCCCAGCACTTTGGGAGGCCGAGGCGGGTGGATCACAAGGTCAAGAGATCGAGACCATCCTGGTCAACACGGTGAAACCCTGTCTCTACTAAAACTACAAAAAAATTAGCTGGGCATGGTGGCGCGTGCCTGTAGTCCCAGCTACTCAGGAGGCTGAGGCAGGAGAATTGCCTGAACCCAGGAGGTGGAGGTTGCGGTGAGCCGAGATCGCGCCATTGCACTCCAGCCTGGGTAACAAGAG
>NW_022437123.1:265160-282255 GCF_009761245.1 Sapajus apella
AAAAAAAAAAAAAAAAAAGAAAAAAAAGAAATGCTGGGTCATAAGATAGTTCTATTTTTAACTTTTTGAGGAAACTCTAGCATTGGTTAAGATAATTAGAAAATAAAGGGAAAAACAAATACTCTCACTGGTTCTTTCTCTTGGTGCCCCAAAGTTTTGGTGCCTTAAAATTTTTTTCCTCATAGTTCATTATAATAAAAAATAGGCCTATAAAGGAAAATATTAAGCTATTTTCAAATGATGTACAAAGGTGAGATTAAAGATATATATTAAAAAACAACTATCAGGCAAATAATAACAGAATAGTACTACTACTGATGAAAAAGACTAAAAGGGATAAAGAAAAACATTTCATAATGGTAAAAGAAACATTTATCGAAAAAGACCTAACACTTAAGATCTTATGTGGAACCAACCACAGATTTTCTTTTCTTTTTTTTTTTTTTTTTTCTTTTGAGACGGAGTTTCACTCTTGTTACCCAGGCTGGAGTGCAATGGCGCGATCTCACCGCAACCTCTGCCTCCTGGGTTCAGGCAATTCTTCTGCCTCAACCTCCTGAGTAGCTGGGATTACAGGCACGCGCCACCATGCTCAACTAATGTTTTGTATTTTTAGTAGAGATGGGGTTTCACCATGTTGACCAGGATGGTCTCGATCTCTTGACCTCGTGATCCACCCGCCTCGGCCTCCCAAAGTGCTGGGATTACAGGCTTGAGCCACCGCACCCGGCCAGATTTTCAATATACAAAAATCAAAAACAGGTGGAACTATAAGGAGAAATAGACAAATTTATAATTATAAGATTTAAAATACACTCTCTCTTAGAGACTGACAATATTTACCAAAAGTAAGATTTATTTATTTATTTATTTAGAATTCATGTAACACATTTAATAGGCATCCTTGGAGCTTGCTTCTGGTGATGCCCTGGCAGAAGGGGCATCCCACTGCTAGGGCAGCATCTGAGACCCTCAGGAGGCCAAGAGGCAAGACTGGCAGCCTGTGGTAGTTTTCATGTTGGAAGGTAGGGGCATAGGGCCCAGCTCCACCCGAGCCCTTGGCCACCAGCCTGGAGCGAGGACCTGCAGCTGCAATGACAGTGGAGCAGGAAATGATGTTGAGAAAGTCCGGGAAAAGAAAGTCAGAGGGGTTGCAGTGGCCCCGTTCTCCCTGCAGTCTAACTTTCCCAACATCCTCGCCTTACTCTAGGCTTCAGTGGAGCCTGGTGCAGGACACTGTGCTCTTCAGATTTCTTTTGCCAAATGGAACCTTTTGTGCTTGTAATTATTGCCTCCTCTATGGTACTCTAAGCCTCACAGTCCTGTTTTTCTTGAATATAACTTGCTCCATATAGTCCCTTTAGATTCCTAGAAGAAACTTCTGTTGCATCACGTTAGGTGTCCTAGACGCAAATGAATTCAGATTCTCAGAAAAGGGTTAAGTTCCAAAGAACAAATCTTCTGGTGGTTTAGTGTTGCCTAGAGAACATTTAACTCAATAATACATTACATTCCATATAGAATATTTTTTGCTTTATCTGTTAGAATTGCTTTTGCTATTGTATATCTGATATCTGTTGATGGGAGATTCTCCTTCCCTTCTTTGAACTGGGATGCAGAAAACAGTTAACCATATAGAATTGTAAACCAAAAATTTTCAACAGCCACAGGGATCCTGATGACATGTGCTCAAGATGGTCAGAGCACAGCTTGGTTTTATACATTTTAGGGAGATACGAGACATCAATCAACATATATAAAATGAACATTGGTTCGGTCCAGAAAGGCAGGACAACTCGAAGTAAAAGCAGGGCAACTGGAAGCAAGGAGGGGGCTTCAGAGCACAGGTAGGTGACAGACAAACATTTGCATTCTTTTGAGTTTCTGATTAGCCTTTGCAAAGGAGGCAATCAGATACACATTTATCTCAGTGAGCACGGCGATGACTTGGAATAGAATGGGAGGCAGGTTTGCCCTAACCAGTTCCCAGCTTGAATTTTCCGTTTAGCTTAGTAATTTTGGGGTTCCAAGATATTTTCCTTTTAAATTTCCCAACTTTTCTGTTTTAAAATCTTTTGCAGGAAGCATTCTAAAAGAAAACGAGTTTCTTAAGGACATATGAGACATCAATCAACATATGTAAGATGAGCATTTGTTCAGTCTGGAAAGGTGGGAAACTCAAAGAAAAAGGGCAAGTTGAAGCGGAGAGGGGGTTTCCAGGTCACAGGCAGGTGAGAGACAAATGGCTGCATTCTTTTGAGTTTCTGATTAGTCTTTCCAAAGGACTCAATCAGATATGCATTTATCTTAGTGAGCAGAGGCATGACTTTGAATAGAATGGGAGGCAGGTTTGCCCTAAGCAGTTCCCAGCTTAAATTTTCCCTTTAGCTTAGTGATTTTGGGGTTCCAATATATTTTTCTTTCACAATTATATGCAGTTAACAATATTGAATGAAAAGTGGCAGGCAAACATAATTGCTTCTAGATGCAGATGTTTATATTTCTTATACCTGGGCTGCTTAGGAATTGAAATTGAAGAGTTAATGTTGAGCAAAATTTATACCTGGTTTAGCCTTGCCACAGGGCTGCATAGGACAAACAGCCCAGGCCCCTTCACTTAAGACACATTTACAGTTTCCCTCTGTGCTTTCTCCTGTCTTCCCACTGAGTACCTTCCAGGCAACAGATACCACGGTGATTGCTGAGATCTGACAAAGAAAAAGACTACCACTCAATATCTGAAACAAAAAGCTGAATCTAATGCTGCACGGTCTCCTTCAGTAAAGCAAGGAGATGATTGTCTGTAGAAGTTTGTGGAGCATGAAGTTGGGGGATTGGTAGACTTTCAGAGGTGGGAGTGGGTTGGTTGTTTCCAGCTAGGGAAACCTGATTACTTAGATGAGACTGCTGTGGATTGGCTGGCGTTCAAAAGCACAGGGCTGTTTCTGGCTAGATTTCAGAAGTGTGTTTACTTAGGTACGCTGCCATCAATCCACTAAACCAGACTATTTTATTTTATTTTATTTCTTTTTGTTTTTTTTGAGACAGGGTCTCACTCTGTTGCCCAAGCTAGAGTACAGTGTGCAATTATAGCTCACTGCTCACTGCATCCTCAAACCCCTGGGCTCAAATGAACCTCCTACTTCAGTCTTTCAAAATGCTGGGATTACAGGTGTAATCCACCATAACCAGCCCATTAAATGAGTTTAGAACTGGTTCTGGTGATTACTTGTTACCATAACTACAGCACATTTCACCTTTTTCTAGGAGTGTCAGAATGTTTTTATTTTCAGGTCTCTGCCTTCAAGAAAATCATAGTCTATGTGGGGGATAGCCATGCAAGTTAAACATAAAGACAGCTAACAGAGAAGTTAAAAGCACAGGTTTCTTGCTAAACATGGAAGATTGGATACTTGCATTTCTTTCTGTTTCTTCCTGAATTTTCACCTAGATGACACTAGAGGGATTTTAAAAGGCATAAATCTAAGAGAAAAAACATGAAGAGGGACAACAGGAGGAGGTAGAAGAACAGTTGAGACTTGCTAATTAAATTTTGGAAGTCCCCAAATCAGTTTGTAATTGCTAACTGATCTAGCAGACCAGAGAAAACTGAAATGATACTGCCTGCAGAGAGGAAAGCCAAAAAGAAAAACCCTGCCTTAAAACCCTGGAAAATCTCAGGAATAGGTGATATTAGTCATCTCTGAAGGTAGGGGTGAGAATTGAGCCTGAAAACAGAAAGATGGATTGAATATCTGTGAATGAAGCAGTTAGGCCCTTACATCCCCTTCCATGCCATAGGCAGACAAGTAACCCAGCCCAGCAGAAAATGAAAAGGTATTGAATTGAGGAACTCAAACTCAGGCATAGGTGAAAGGCAGGAAGCTACGCAGAAGGTAGGGGAAATAAGAGGAAATTGATATATCTCAAAGTAAGACTCTAAAGCCTCCTTCCTTAACATGGCTCTTAGAATGCTGGCATCTACAATGCCCACCCAAGTATGGAACTGGAAGGAGAATTTCTCCTGGGAAAATGGCCACCCCTAGAAAAAAGACCTAGAGGTGCTGACACATTTCTGGGAGTTTCCCCTAGGGAATAGCTGGGGCCCTACCCAATCATTCTGCAGTAAGTCTATAATTTAATACATTGCACTTCTCCACAAAGGTTTTGTTATTAGGTTTTAGTGCCTCATTCTTAGGTATAAATAAATAGGTAAGAATCACCAGACATTTGAGGAAAGTTTCCAGTATGAAGAAACAGAGATAAACAAATATAAAAGAATTTGGAGAAAACTGAGGCAACAGAGGACTCAGAAAAGTTAAGGCGTACAAGTTATGGTCTCAAAGAGATAAAAGGATCTATTGCATTAATGAAGAAAAAATGAAGGCCGGGCGCGGTGGCTCACGCCTGTAATCCCATCACTTTGGGAGGCCGAGGCGGGTGAATCACGAAGTCAAGAGATCGAGACCATCCTGGTCAACATGGTGAAACCCCGTCTCTACTAAAAATACAAAAAATCAGCTGGGCCTGGTGGCGCGTGCCTGTAATCCCAGCTACTCAGGAGGCTGAGGCAGGAGAAATGCCTGAACCCAGGAGACGGAGGTTGTGGTGAGCTGAGATCGCGCCATTGCACTCCAGCCTGGGTATCAAGAGCAAAACTCCGACTCAAAAAAAAAAAAAAAAAGAAAAAATGAGATGTTTTTTAAAAGCCGTATGTCAGCAAGCCAGGTTCCATGTTATGTACTTGTAGTCCCAGCTACTTGGCAGGCTTGCTTGAGCCAGGAGTGTGAGTCCAGTCTGGCAATCTAGTGAGACCCTGTTTCTCTCTCTCTCTCTCTCTCTCTCTCTCTCTTTTTTTTTTTTTTCAGACGGGGTTTCGCTCTTGTTACCCAGGCTGGAGTGCAATGGCGCGATCTCGGCTCACCGCAACCTCCGTCTCCTGGGTTCAAGCAAGTCTCCTGCCTCAGCCTCCCGAGTAGCTGGGACTACAGGCGTGCGCCACCATGCCCAGCTAATTTTTGTTATTTTTAGTAGAGACAGGGTTTCACCATGTTGACCAGGATGGTCTCGATCTCTTGACCTCATGATCCACCCGCCTCGGCCTCCCAAAGTGCTGGGATTACAAGCGTGAGCCACCGCGCCTGGCCTCTCTCTCTTTTTTTTTATTTTTTATTTTATTTTATTTTTGTTTTGTTTTGTTTTGTTTTGTTTTTTTTGAGACAGAGTTTCGCTCTTGTGACCCAGGCTGGAGTGCAATGGCGCCATCTCGGCTCACCGCAACCTCCGCCTCCTGGGTTCAGGCAATTCTCCTGCCTCAGCCTCCTGAGTAGCTGGGATTACAGGCACGCGCCACCATGCCCAGCTCATTTTTTGTAGTTTTAGTAGAGACGGGGTTTCACCATGTTGACGAGGATGGTCTCGATCTGTTGACCTCGTGATCCACCCGCCTCGGCCTCCCAAAGTGCTGGGATTACAGGCTTGAGCCACCGCACCCGGCCCTCTCTCTTTTTTTTTTTTTTTAAATGCATATGTAGAGGATAAAAAGATCTCTTGAAAATAAAAGTCATGATAAAAAATTGATAGAAAGAAAAAAAATTGAAAAATGTTAAATCCAGCTTCTCTGTGTTTGAATTGCCTTCCCCCGCTCCCCCAAGACTGGGTCTTGCTATGTTACCCTGGCTGGTCTCAAACTCTTGGGGTCGAGTAAATCTCCTGCCTTAGTCTCCTGAGTAGCTGAGATCACAGGTGCATGCCATTGCCTCCAGTTAATTTCCTTTTCTATAAAATGGGGATGACAGCAGCCACCAGTTTACAGCGTGTCATGAGTATTAAATGATTTAGTACATGCAATGGGCATGTGGTTCTTGCTACATTATTTTTCACTTGGTATTTTGCCATTTAGAGCAGAATAGGTGTCGTTTTCTGTTTAATTTTAGCATATATGTAAGGCTATGTGAGTAAATGCTACTTATTTATTTATTGGTTTAGGAAAAATGAGTCTATGTAAACAACATAAAAAAGCATGTTACATTACTTAAAAGAACTTTTAAAACTGAATTAGTGGTAATTATTTCTAAGCACAAGAAGGCAATGGAAAATTTATGAAGCCTGTTGCCAGCTGTTTTGATCTCTAAACTCAGAGTGGCAGACTGGGGATTGAAGTTCATTTGTTTTTTTAAATTCATGCACTCAGCACCTATTTCCATATGTCAGGCATTGTACTAGGTGCTGGCATTTGGTATTTTCATAATTGCACTTTAAGAAATATAAAAATGGCTATCTGGAAAACTTTTTTAAAAATGTAAGATTGTAAATTAATGATGAGGAAATATCTGTCAGAAAGTAGAACAAAAGATAAAAAAGATGGTAAACAGGAGGGCAAATATAAGAAAATTAGAAAATCAGCAATCAGCTCAGGAGATACAAAATCTGAATAACAGAATATATATATATATATATTCTGAGAGAGAGAGAGAGAGAGAAGAGCAAGAGAGAGTGAAAGAAATAGAGGGTAGGAAGTTATCAGATAAATAATATTTTTTAAATTCTCAGAATTAAGTTTCTGATTGATAGCACCCACTAAGGTATACCAAGATACCTCATCTTGAAATTTCAGAATCCTGGGGACAAAAAGAGGATCATAAAAGCTTCCCAAGGATTTAGAATCATAATGGCATTAGCTACTCAAAGGTGACACTGGAAACTGTGAGACAATAGAACATGTCTTTAAAATTCTCAGAGAAAAATGATTTCCAACTTGGAATTATAAACAAATCAGATATGAGAATAGGACAAGTTTTAATCTCTAATAGTTCACTTCAATCTTCCTTTTTTCAGAAAGCTACAAAAAAGAAACTAAAGGGATTAACTTAAGATCCAGAAAATGGGAAATTTATTACAAAAAAAGAGACAAAGGGAACCCCCAGGATGAGGGTGAAGGTAGATCTCAGACAACAGCTAGGCAACAGCACTAGAGAGCCAGCGGTCCAGACTGGCACAAGTTAGAATGCTCTGGGAGAGGTAGCTCTAGGAAAATGAAATTCCTACCATACCCAAAGAACTTAAATATATTGAGTTATAGACAACTGGGCTAGAGTTTAGGGATGACAGAGTGATTGAAAATTAAATTTGTCTCCAGAGAAAAAAGTGACACTAATATACTTATATTGTTTGCTTAGAAAACAAGAAGATTAAATGAGATTTTGTTTGTCTAGAAAACCAGGCAAACAAAAACATTAGCCATTTTTCAATTCCAGAGCAAAAACAAAGATGTATAAGAAACGTAACATAATTATAGTACACTACATATAATTGGTCCATTGCATGGCTCAGCTGTGCTTGGCACATGGTAAGTCCTTAACAAATTGTAGCTATATAAGATGTATTAAGTGACATAATAGAGAAAATGTAAAGCTGCAAAAGAAGACTTTTCACAGCAGAACTTAACTCTGTCAGGACGAGACAGGAAAGGTTTCATAGAGTAGAAAGCCACAACGGGGTATAGGTGGATGAACAGAGTTTGACAGGTGACGAGTGGGAAGAACATTCCAGTGTAGAGAGGTATATGATGTAACATAAAAATCTGAAAGATATGTGTTAGCAACGAGAATGTGAACCAAGAATTTATATATTGTGCTTAGTTGGCTTTTGACATAAGGCCTACAGATAAATTGTTATGGACATTTAGGATCTCAGGGAATACTGCTCCCCTGAACTCTTCCTGAGGAATGTACTAGAAAATTAGCCCCAGCTAAGCAAAATGACCAGAGAGGCCTTAACATAAAAACTGGTGGCACTGGTCATTAACAGGTCTAGCATCACAGAGAGATAACCATACGTTGTGCACATCCTACTGCAAGAGCATGGCACTAGCTGTGAAGCAACAGTGCCAAGAAAATTAAACTTAAGTCTAATCGTGACGGAAACCTAAGATGGGTGGGGACTAAACTGAGAGAAAATTTGGATGCACCCAGACCCTCGGTTCCATAAGAGAGCTAGGGAAGGGTAGGAGTGAAGAATGATATGAGACTCCCAGCATAGGTCACCTTCCAGTATTTAATCCAACATTTTTTACATTTAAGCTGGTGACACCTTTGGCTATCACCTATGATCTCTGAGTCACACAATGTTGCTTTGCCTTAATTTTGGCTCTCTGATGAAGAGATTGAATTAATCACACAGCTCAATTCCTAGCACATTATCATCATTAGTCTGAGCAAGTTCCTTCTCTTGTTTTATTTATTCCCTATTAACCCCATTTCCTACTCCCATTTCCTTCCTCTCCTATAGGCAAATATAGGAGAGGAAGGAAATTGCTTGTTTGTGTATATAGTTCTTACAAAACAGGTATTTTCAAATGCATGTGTATTTTTGTTTACAAAAAAATGTGCATTATATACATCTTAGTCTTGGGCATTATGCTTTAAGTTCAGCCATGTTGTAACGTGCAAATCTGATCTATTTCTAATCTACTCTTCCAGTGATGGACACTCAGATTATCTTCTGTTCACTGTACCACAAATATTGTTAAAATGCAAATCTTTGCATATGTACCCTTGGGACATATTTGACCTCGGACTATGGACCTGAGACTATTTGAGCTTGGGAAGGAGCTTAAATACTGCCCAATATTCATTCAATGATAATTAATAAGTATTTATTTAAAAATAATAATAATAAAATAAAAATAAAAAAGTATTTATTGAATGTTACTATAGTACCAAGCACTATTTTAGTTTCTAGGCATATAGTGGAAAACAAGATAGACAAGGTTCTTGCTCCGAAATAGCTCACTTTCTAGTGTGAAGAAACAGAATAAAGAGTTTTTATAGGTAGTAAAAAGTCCTACGCAGAAAATGAAAACATTGTGATGTGCTAGTGTCAGAATGCCTATTTAGATGAGTTAGATAAGAACAAACATTAGAGCTAAGATCGTGAATGACAAGAAAAGGTCATCTAGGTAAAGAGCTGGGTTAAAAGCCTCCTAGGGAGAGGAAATGGTAGTACAATGGCCCTGAGGAGGGAATAGCCTTGACATGTGGGGAGAGCAGCAAGCAGGTCCAGTGTAGGGATGAGAAGCAGTGCAGTGGAAGAGAAGTGTATTGGTTATCTATTGTTATGTAACAATATTACCACAAATGTAGCAACCTGGCACAATTTAGCTGGGTCCTCTGCAAAGCTGCAATCAGGGTATTGGCCAAGGTAGGGTTCCCATGGGAGGCTCATCTGTGAATCTGCTTCCAAGCTCAAATCGTTGTTGGCAGAATTCAAATTTTTGCAGGCTCTTGGCTGGAGGGCCTCAACCTCTTGCTGGCTGTTGTCTGGAAGCTGCCCTCAGTTCCTTGCTGTGGGGGCCTTCCCATCATGGCTGCTTGCTTCCTCAACACCAGCATGGGAGAGTTTCCTAGCAAGAGAGTTTACAGCCTCATGTAAGGTTATCACAGAGGTAATGGCCCATCATCCTAGCTGTATTCTATTCATTAAAAACATGTCCAGGTCCTGCCCACTCAAGGGGAGGGAATTACACAGGCATGGATACCTGGAGGTGGGGATCATGGGAACCATGTTAGAGGCTGTCAGCCACAATGAGGAAAGAGAGGTGGAGGTTGGGAGAGGATTTAATATCATGAACACCACACCATCTTAAGTACTGTAGTATGAATTTGTTTTTTCCAAGTGAGGTAGAGAATCATTGGGAGACCTGAGCAGGAGATTATATTTTAAATTCTTAACTATCCCTCTGCTTCAGTGTCTAAGAGAAATTTTAGTGGGGCCAGCAGGGGAGCAATACTTTGGCCAACTTCACAAACTATCATTGGAAGAACTAGAATTAGAACTCTGCCTGCCTGGTTCTTAGTCCAGTTCTCTTTCTACTGTGCCATTATAGATGCCATGATAGATCCAGTACCTTCTCTATCAGTTAACTCTCATTGCCTGCCCTCTACCTCTTACCTTGAAATTTTGCTTTAAACAAATAACCAATGCACAGACTGCTCTGAAGAGGAGGCATTGTTGCTGCAACTCTAAATAATGTTTTTAGAATTGGTAACATTAACAGTGATAGTGTCAGGTAGTGGTAGCAAAAACAATTATCTTAGAGAAAAGATGCCTACTTCAGCATTGGCAATAAGCCAGTGTGCCCCTCTATGTAGTAACTCCTGTGATGCCCCCTGTACACATTTATAGAAGTCTGGGTAGACCAAGCAATGCAAAGCATGGCAAAAGAGGCTATGCTGTCTTCTTGATTTGCACTGTCCTCAGATGTGGAGTTTTTGTCTTATGAATCCTTTATGCAGTGCGCTACTTCCTTTCCCTAGGCCAACTTAGTCCTTTCGTGGGATGTATTCTTCCCTGGCTACTTTTAGAGTAGATAATGGCACATGAGTGAAAACTGTTTCTGTAAGAATAATGACCAATTACTGAGTATTATATGACAGGCAGTATGCTAAGTACTTTACATCTATTAGCTCATTTAATCATCAAAACACTCCTATGAATTATAATCTCATTTCAGAGGAAATAAAACTAAAGCTCTAAGAAGCTGATTTATTAGCTAGTGGTTTTCTCTCTTTCCTATAAAAAAAAAATTGCCTCAATAGTGAAACATTTAATACTTAAGTGAAGTTCCATTTATTCCCCCACCTTATTTTACTTATTAGTTGTTAGGTATTTTGAAAACAAAGTATGATGCTTTTAAAAGTATACATCTTTTAAAATTTCCTCTGAAAATCAACATGTTGTTTTCCTTTCTTCTCCATGGCCCCAAGATAATTTCAGTGCTAACCTACATGAAGAATATGCATGCTCTGAGGATCCCTGCTGAGATTAAAGGAAGTATTCTTATTTAAAAACTAAGTGATTTGCTGATTTTTTTTTTCTGGCACAGACATCTGCTTTAAGCCTTTAATTAATGTTGCATGGTTTTAAAGAGATTAGTTTTCACTAGCCCGAAAAATTTCAACATTATGATGAAGATGAAACAGATGTAGGAATATTCAGATCAAATAACAAGAAGGGGCTCAATTATCTTTGGAAGGTAAACGTTGCTGACGCCTACTTTTGCCTGATACTAATTACAAACAAAAATAATCCTAGGATGGTGATTCAAATTAGTCAGCTGGGAGGGGATACTGGAAAGAGAAGTAGGGAAGTGCCATAGGAAAGATAAGGGAGCCAGTGAAGGTACAGTATTTACCAGCTACCCTGTGGAAAAATCCTAGGAGGTAATGTAACATACAAACCCGAGAACTAGCCCACTAAAGAGATGATGGAGCTGAAGTCAGGGACAAATGATGCTCTTTGTGCCTTGTGTGTGTGGCGGAGGGTTGAGGGTAGTGGTGTTCATTTTCTGTGCTTCTGACCTTCCTATAATCCCATAAGATGCCTTGTTCAGTTGGGGATGGGACTCTCAGGCACAGAGATGGGATTCTCGGGCACAGAGACTGCACAGATATTGACAGTCTGAAGTCTCAGAAACACACTGAGACTTGTGAATCTGAGGAATATGAGCTGGGCACCAGCTGCAAATGCTGCACATGCTGTGTTAATGATGGGGAGGATAAATAAATTGCATATGTTGCTGATGGGAGTTTAAATGTGGCTACTTCTATAAAAATCAATTTCGAAACACCTATCAAAAGCATAATTGACCAGTAATACTCCTTTGAAAATTTTCTCCTACAGATATATTCATAAATGTGCAAAATGATATGTGAATAAACTTATTAATTGCATCATTGTTTGTAAGGCAAAAAGTTGGAAATCTCCTTAACATTTTTCACTAAAGGACTGGTTAAATTTTTCTTTTTTTTTTTTTGAGACGGAGTTTCGCTCTTGTTACCCAGGCTGGAGTGTAATGGCGCAATCTCTGCTCACTGCAACCTCCGCCTCCTGGGTTCAAGTAATTCTCCTGCCTCAGTCTCCCGAGTAGCTGGGACTACAGGCGTGCGCCACCATGCCCAGCTAATTTTTGTATTTTTAGTAAAGATGGAGTTTCACCATGTTGACCAAGATGGTCTCGATACCTTGACCTTGTGATCCACCCACCTCGGCCTCCCAAAGTGCTGGGATTATAGGCGTGAGCCACTGCGCCCGGCAGGACTGGTTAAATTATGGTAACTTTATTTTTTTGTGTAAATTTATGAGCTCCAAGTACAATTTTGTTACATGCATAGATTGACTAGAGATCAAGTCAGGGCTTTCAGGGTATTCATCCCCCGAATAACTTACATTGTGTCCATTAAGTAATTTATGACACATTTAAATGCAATACCATGCTCATTTGAAAGAATGAAGAAGCTCCTTATATAATAATATAGGTTGATTGCAAAGATATACTGTTAGAAGAAAAAAGCAAGGTGCAGTATTGTATGTGAACATTTGGATTAAAAAATGGTAATGGTGGTGGGAGATTGTATGTATTTGTTATATGTGCATAAAATCTATGGAAGACCCACCAAAGATAGTTAACACTTGTTAACTTGGAGGAAGGGAACTGAGGATAAGAGTGAGGGAATACTTTTCCTTCCATATAGCAACTGTATTCCATCACTTACTCAAAAATAAATGTAAATACTTTACAAAGAACATTTTATCTTGGAGGCAGTTGGGAGCTGCTAAATTTTGTTTTAATTTTTCACTGAATATATGATCAGACCTGTGGGAAGGACAGGCAGTTGGGTAGGATGCAGTTTCAGGGATCCTAAAGGGAGAGAGAATGACTGGATAGAGAAGGAATCAAAGTTTAGTTTCCAGGGTCAAAGCACCAATCAGGGAACAGTATTCAGCTGTTGACTTGTCAGCCAATGTACTTGAGTAGGTAAGGGACTCAGTCTGAAGGTAAATGGTATCGGGCTCTGCTTTAGCTGCATTTTCTTAGATTCTATGTCTGTTTGGTATCCACTAATCACAGGGCCAAACCATAAGTAAATATGGTAAACCGTATTTACCTCTGTCCTGTAAGTCAGCTTGCTGGGAACTCATGTGCAGACCACTTGATCCAAGGCTGTGGCTCTACACACCTTCTTATCTAACTCTCACATACCAAGCCACTGTTTGCCCTGCCCTAAATCATCACGGGGCCAGGTACCAGGCAACTAGATACCACCCCTATAGCCCAATGCCTATTGGAATTATTCAAACTAGCCAATCCTAAATTGTTTCCCCTGCTCTGCCTTGCATTTGCTGCAGAATTCCAATAAGGGCTCTGGCCTGTGCCTTCGCCTCACTCCTGATTCTGCCTCCTGACCGAAGCCTAGTACTTCCCATGTGGTCCTGTGTGGTGTGGTGCAGTGTGCCCTTCCTCTTGGGAGATGTAAGTAATAAAAATATTCCTTCAATGGTATCATGAATATTATTTGGGGGAAAATTTTGTGTGTGGAAAAATGCAAAGTTTTTAATACTGTCTTCTAGTTCAGTCTCTTCCCTGGAAATCTGTGTCAGAATCTGTGGCAGGAATCTGACAATCTGGAATAAACCAAGAAAATAAATGAAGAATAAAAAAGATGGTCTCATCTTGATCACATCTGTAAGACTGTGCTGTCTGTAACTCAGTGACAGAATTAAATACAGGTGAGAGAAGGGTTCCTGAGATGAGAAAGAATAAAAGACCTTTTCAGAGGGGAAATGGGAAAAACTGATTTATACTTCCAGGCAGCAAAGACAGTTGAATATGTATAAAACATAATGGTGTGCCCCCCCAGAAGTCTGCATGAATAGAACCTCCTTTTTGCCTTTTGCCTTCTAGACTTCCAATGCTCCCTACCAAGAGAGTATACACATTTCCACTTAAGACAAAAACCCAGAGCTCTTAAAAAACAGCTTTATTAGGATATAATTCACATACCATATTATACCATATATATTAGTTTTATAGGCTACAAATTACCACAAACTGGGTAGATTAAAATCACAGAATTGGGCTGGGTGTGGTGGCTCATGCCTATAATCCCAGCACTTTGGGAGGTCGAGGCGGGTGAATTACAAGGTCAAGAGATCGAGACCATCCTGGTCAACATGGTGAAACCCTGTCTCTACTAAAAATACAAAAATTAGTGGGGCATGGTGGCCCGCGCCTGTAGTCTCAGCTACTTGGGAGACTGAGGCAGCAGAATTGCTTGAACCCAGGAGGTGGAGGTTGCAGTGAGCTGAGACCGCGCCATTGCACTCCAGCCTGGGTAACAAGAGCAAAACCCCATCTCAAAAAAACAAAAAACAAAAAAAGAGAAACCAGAATTTATCTTCCTGTATATTGTTTTATTAAATATTTACAGAATTTTGTCTTATTTTACGTTCACAGAATTTACAGAATATTGTTTTATTTTATTGAAAATACTTATTTTCTCACAGTGCTGGAGACTAGACATCCAAAATCAAGATGTCAGCAGTGGCATGCTCCTGAAGGCTCTGGGAAAGAATCCTTTCCCACCTTTCTATATTCTGGTGGTTGTCAGAAGTCCTTGGTGTTCCTTGGCTTGTAACTCCATTGCTTCACTCTGTCTCTGTCATCACATGGCATTCTTCCCTGTGTCTCCTCCGTGTCTTCAAATCTCTCTCCTTTTATAAGAACACTAGTTCTTGGATTAAGGCGCCCATCCTAATCCAGTTTGGCATCATCTTAACTTGATCACATCTGCAAATTTCCCATTTCTAAATAAGGTAACATTCAAGGTACAGAGGGTAGGACTTTAACATATCTTTTTAGTGGACACAAATCAACCTATAATACCATACAACTCACCCACTTAAAGTATACAATTTAATGGTTTTTAGTGTACTCACAGAATTGTGCGATCATTATATCAACTTTATTATTTATTTACTTATTTATTTTTGAGACGGAGTTTCACTCGTTACCCAGGCTGGAGTGCAATGGCGCGATCTCGGCTCACCGCAACCTCCGCCTCCTGGGTTCAAGCAATTGTCCTGCCTCAGCCTCCCGAGTAGCTGGGATTACAGGCGTGCACCACCATGCCCAGCTAATTTTTGTATTTTTAGTAGAGACAGGGTTTCACCATGTTGACCAGGGTGGTCTCGATCTCTTGACCTCGTAATCCACCCGTCTCGGCCTCCCAAAGTGCTGGGATTATAGGCGTGAGCCACCGCGCCTGGCCTATATCAACTTTAGAACATTTTCATCAACCCACAATGAAACCCCGTATGCATTAGCAGTCACTCTCCATTTTCCCACAACACTCCTCCAAGTCCTAGGCAACCACTTCTCTCTGTTCTGTCCCTATAGATCGCCTATTCTGGACATTTCATATAAATGAAATAATATAGTATGTGGCTTTTTATGTCTGGTTTCTTTCACTTAGTATAATGGGATTTTTTGTTTTTATTTTTTGGTGGTGGTTGTTTTTTTTCAGATGGAGTCTCACTGTCACCCAAGCTGGAGAGCAGTGGCACAATCCTGGCTCACTGCAACCTCCGCTTCCCAGGTTCAAGTGATTATCCTGCCTCAGCCTCTCCCGTAGGTGGGATTACAGGCAGCCACCACCATGCCTGGCTAATTTTTGTATTTTAGTAGAGATGGGGTTTCACCATGTTGGCCAGGCTGGCCTCCAAGTCCTGACCTCAACTGATCCACCTGCCTTGGCCTCACAAAGTGCTGGGATTACAGATGTGAGCCACTGTGCCTGGCATTGCTTAGCATAATGTTTCTAATTTCATACACGCTGTATCAGTACTTCATTCCTTTTAATGGCTGAATAATATTCAATTGTACAGATATACCACATTTTATTTAAGCATTTATCAGTAGATGGACATTTGGGTTGTTTCCACTTTTTAATGATTTGAATAATGCTGCTATGAAAATTTGTGTTCAAGTTTTTGTGTGGATATGTGTTTTCACTTCTCTTAGGAGTATACCTAGGAATGGAATTGGTAGGTCGTATGATAACAGTATATTTAGCTGTTTGAAGAACTGCCACATCCTTTCCAGCATCTGTTGTCTCCAGATTTTTTAATGATCGCCATTCTAGCTGGTATCTCAATACCAGTTGATTTGCATCTCTAATGACCAGTGATGATGAGCATTTTTTCATATGTTTGTTGGCTGCATAAATGTCTTCTTTTGAAAAGTGTCTGTTCATGTCCTTTGCCCACTTTTGAATGGGTTTGTTTTTTTCTTGTAAATCTGTTTCAGTTCTTTGTAGATTCTAGATGTTAGCCCTTTGATAGATTACCATTATTAACTTTTTGCTTATATTCTTCTAGACTTATTTCCAATTAAATAACTATATAATGTTTTACAAAAATGGGAATGTACTAAACATTTTGCAATTTTGCTATTTTGACTTAAAATATAGTGAACATCTTTTTATTAAAATAAATTTTAACTTTGGATTAGCTTTGAGAGTAAATTAGTTCAACCATTGTGGAAGACAGTGTGACGATTCCTCAAGGACCTCGAAATTAGAAATCCCATTTGACCCAGCAATCCCATTACTGGGTATATATCCAAAGGATTATAAATTGTTCTATTATAAAGACAAATGTACAGGTATGTTCACTGCAGCACTGTTTACAATAGCAAAGACCTGGAACCAACCCAAATGCCCATCAATGATAGACTGGACAAGGAAACTGTGGCACATATACACCATGGAATACTATGCAGCCATAAAAAACAATGAGTTTGTGTCCTTTGTAGGGACATGACTGAACCTGGAAACCATCATTCTCAGCAAACTGACACAAGAACAGAAAATCAAACACTGCATGTTCCCACTCATAGATGGGTGTTGAACAGTGAGATCACATGGGCACAGGCAGGGAAGCATCACACACTGTGGTCTTTTGGGGGGTATAAGGGAGGGACAGCAGGCAGTAGGGAAGTTGGGGAGGGATAGCATGGAGAGAAATGACAGATATAGGTGACGGGATGGAGACAGCAAACCACAGTGCCATCTATGTATCTATGCGACAATCCTGCATGTTCTACACATGTAGCCCAGAACCTAAAGTGCAATAAAATATATATATTTTAAAAAATAATGGTAATCAATGGAGGGGGCAGTTTTCATGTTTTTGGGAAAATACTTTTTCAGTTTGATATAAAAAATAAAAAATATGTTATAAAAATAAAGAGGGA
>NW_022437123.1:282655-366799 GCF_009761245.1 Sapajus apella
GCTGGAGTGCAATGGCGCGATCTCGGCTCACCGCAACCTCCGCCTCCTGGGTTCAGGCAATTCTCCTGCCTCAGCCTCCTGAGTAGCTGGGATTACAGGCACGCGCCACCATGCCCAGCTAATTTTTTGTATTTTTAGTAGAGACGGGGTTTCACCATGTTGACCAGGATGGTCTCGATCTCTTGACCTCGTGATCCACCCGCCTCGGCCTCCCAAAGTGCTGGGATTACAGGCTTGAGCCACCGCGCCCGGCCCCCTTCTCAAATATTTGAATAGACACCCTATGAATAAGCAAGTATGTAAAAGTACTATATATATATATATATATTTTTTTTTTTTTTTTGAGATAGAGTTTTGTTCTTGTTGTCCAGGCTGGAGTGCAGTGGGACAATCTTGGTTCCCTGCAACCTTCACCTTCTAGGTTCAAGTGATTCTGTCTCAGCCTCTGAGTAGCTGGGATTACAGGGGCATACCACCATGCCTGGATGATTTTTGTATTTTTAGTAGAGACAGGGTTTTGCCTTATTGGCCAGGCTGGTCTTGAACTCCTGACCTCAGATGATCTGCCCACTTTGGCCTCCCAAAGTGCTTGGATTACAGGCATAAGCCACCATGCCCAGCCAAAAGTACTATATTTTTAACAACCTTATGTTACTGTTCCCTGTGCTTTTCTTTCTTAGCCTTCTTGCATTTTTTCTTGGTCTCTCTCTCTCTCTCACCCTTCCCCTCCCCATGACAATTCTATCACCCACAACAAAATGTCTAAGATAATTTCTCCTATCTCTCCTCATACGCTACCAGGTTTCACATCCTTTGGTGGATTTATCTTTCCAATGTCAACAATATGAAGCTATATCAGTTTTTTTTTTTTTTGAGACGGAGTTTCGCTCTTCTTACCCAGGCTGGAGTGCAATAGCGCGATCTCGGCTCACCACAACCTCCGCCTTCTGGG
This sequence comes from Sapajus apella, assembly GCF_009761245.1. Lineage (NCBI taxonomy): Eukaryota > Metazoa > Chordata > Mammalia > Primates > Cebidae > Sapajus > Sapajus apella. The sequence goes on from NW_022437123.1 coordinate 283,608, forward strand.
TTCAGGCAATTCTCCTGCCTCAGCCTCCTGAGTAGCTGGGATTACAGGCATGCACCACCATGCCCAGCTGATTTTTTGTATTTTTAGTAGAGACGGGGTTTCACCATTTTGACCAGGATGGTCTCGATCTCTCGACCTCGTGATCCACCCGCCTCGGCCTCCCAAAGTGCTGGGATTACAGGCGTGAGCCACCATGCCCGGCCCCACATTTTCAAAAGATATAAAATCTGGCTGTTTTTGTAGAAATCAAACCATTCATTATACAAGTCTTTAGTATTTTTGTCTTTTAGTTTTTTTGATTTGGTTTTTTGCCATTTACACCTATAGCTTTTACTAAATTCCAACTCAGTTCCATGAAGGCAGAAGCTGCACTGTCTGAGTCACCATTATAGCCTTATCACTTACTATATAGCAAGTGCTCAGTAAACATCTGTTGAGTGAATGAGTGTATTATTCTATCGCTGATTTGAAGCAACACTTTTTTTTATCATATTTCAAATACAGTTATTCCTTGCTAAGCTTGGAGGTGGCATTCCACAAATACTGCTTCACAGTTGGCAAGACAAATCATGGTGTTATAGAAAATAGGGAGTAGGAGAGGGTAAAATAAACCAAACTCCTGACAAAAGTTTTGGGAACATGTGCTTTCAAAGTAAGCCAGACTTAATGGTTTTAAAGAGCTCCTCTAGCAGAAAAGCTTTTATCTGAATCATCTTTTTAACTTGTTCAGAACACACTGCTTCAACGGTATCTACTGTGATATGTTCTCCTATAAATAAATGTCACACTATATTTACACAGACTGTACCTTACTGGACTTGAAATTTAATTATTTTTGCTTTTGCATTCTTTCGTGATCCATTTTTATAATCTGTGAGAAGTAAATCTGTATAGATTTATTCATTTAGGAGAATATCCATTTAGTAGAAAATTCAAAATTTATGACCATATCTATATGATCCAAGGGCTCCTTTTTGCCTGATGAATTAGAAGGCAGATATTTCATGATTAATATGACTGAAAATACTATTTTTAGGTTCATCATTAGCTTGGGCTACAACTTAGTCTGTGTTCTTTGTGTCAACTCATTGATTCAACAGTGTGTCCTTCACATTTTTTCTTATGGCCACTTTTTTTGTGTGTCACCAAGGGTGAAGGCATAACCTTCCTCTCCTCATGTGCAGCATCTTCTGTTCTTTCTCTGGTTATAAACAATGAAAAAAGGGACAATCTAGTATTTCTCTGATCCTTAAGAACACATAAGGGATTCTGAAATTCAAAGTTAAAATGCAGCATTAAGATACATTATGTCACCAGGGAGCGAAAAGAACACAGATTATAGATGGCAAAAAAATGTATCAAGTAATGTTAAAATTAATTTTGTGTAAAGTTGACCAAAGCTTTTAAAACTATACCTTTGCTTCCTTATTATTCTGAATTTTCTCTGTTCTCTTGCTAGTCTCAATATTTTTTATCAGAGCATCAGGGGCAGACAGGACCTAAACAACTCTACCTGGTGTAATAACTAAACACATGTTGGGGCAAGGTATTGCTAAGTGTGTTTGTGTGTTTCTCATTTGGTATCAGAAACATCTTCCTTTCCTTAATAAACTTTTATGTATTTCCAGACTTTTCTCTCAATTTTTTGTAACCTTAAAAAGATTTTTACCCGCTTTCTCTGCATGCCAGTCAATTACTGTGTTTCACATGAACAAACAATACAGCTTGAATAAACCCAATCCTACTATTGCAGGTTGCAAAGTCACCCACCTACTCCGTTTTTATGGCGATGCTGATTTGGGGCATTTTGCTCTTACAGGCTGAGTCCTCTGTCTGTGAGGAAACGGTGGGTTTTTTTCCCCATCCTACTTTCTGAGAGGCAAAGGCGCCCCTGCGACTTTCAGGACTGCCCAGTGGGGCTACGACAGCCTCAAGCTCGGCTTATCTGGCAGTTCGGCGAAGGGCGCGCTGTCCTGGAGCGATTGGAGTCACCTGTTCAAGGTCGCGAACCCACCGGTGCCGCCCGCAATCAGCCAGGTCCAGCAGGGCTGCGCGGTTTCCGGCTTGCCTGCGCTCGGCGTCGCCTCGGCCTCACCAGGTGCCCGGCAATCTGCGCAATGGCGGGGACACCGCGGCCTCTCCCGACCTACCGTCAGCCCAACCTGGGCCCGGAACTAACGCCCCACCGGCACAGGCAGCCGGACGCGGCCGGGAACGGGCACCGGAAAAAGGCGGTGCCGGGGCGGCCGGGGGCGGGGCGGGCCGCGGGGTGCGGCCTACAAAAGCCACGCGCGGCGCAGAGGGCGGGCCTAGGGGCGAGCGGCGGAGTCGACGGAGTGTCTGGCGCCACTGAGGCCGCGGGCGAGAACCGGGAGGGGAGAGGGAGGAGACAGGAGGAGGAGACGCGAGTGCGGGGTGGCGCCGGTCCACCTCCGCAGCGCTCCTGCCTCCCGCCGTCTTCGGAAGGCGGGGCCAGGCTGCGGCAGCGGCGGCCTCAGCTGCCGGGGGAGGTGAAGTCGTGCTGCGGCGGCCTCGGTCGGCGCGGCGGAGGGAGGCTGCCGACCCGGCGAGGGTGGGCAGGTCTGGGTGGCCGGCGCCGCGGCAAGGTGGAGGGGCGGCTTGGCATCCCCGGGGCGGGGCGGGGCTCCCGGGGTCCGCTGCCGGTGCTTTTTTCTCCAGTTCAGCCTCCGCAGGGGCCTTGCAGTAGCCGCCTCCGCGTCCCCGGGGCTGCTGTTGGAAGGGCGGGGGTCGGTGCCTGCGGGGCTCTGCGTGGCCGCTCGGGAGAGGTACTCTTTGCGCAGGCTCTCCCGGAGACTTGAGGTGGGGCGCGCAGGCATGCATGGGGCCTGTTCGTCCTTGTTTTGGGGATGATCCTAAGGGGAGAAAGAGGGATACTTTGGGTGCCTGGAGTCTAGGGACGGTTACCTACGTGCGCAAGGGCTGCTGATTAGGGCAGGGAAGGCTCGCTAGAATGAGCTCTTAAACTAGTTGGGTGTAAGCGTTTATGGGTTGGTCTAAACCAAACAACCGAGAATCAACGGGGGGTGCCTGCAGGTTGAGAGAGTACCTGGCTGCAAATGTCCGGTAGTGATGGATTGCCTTGTAGGCCCCAGAGCAATCAGGGGAGTTAGCATTCTTATTCAAGAAGCTGCTGGTTCACTTAGCGCTGTAAGAAGGGTGTGAGTTTGGGATTTTCTTTCAAACATTCAGGGTTGAGGTTGGAGCTGGTGGTGAGGGATCATGTAAAGAGGTTTGAGTGGCTGCCTTAGGTCCTGGGGTGGAAAGCTTATTTTGGTGTCACGTGTCTATGGGAATTATTAAGAATGTGGTGTACCCTCATGAGAAGAGCTCTGAAGCCATTGCTGTTCTTCCTCCCTGTGTGGAAAATCGAATTTCTGGAAACATCCTCTGTGTTGGAGATTTTGCATATGTAAAGGCTATCCTTATTGGCTAGTGGCACAAATTAAAAGTAGGATGGAAGTACAGTAGTATCTGAAGCATTATTCGGTTTCGAGCTCACTTCTGTGGAAAAGAATTTTAAGGCAGTGGTCTAGACTTTCCAGGGAAGTTACTGCTTGGCTGTGTCCCTCTAGTCCTAATTTTATACTTAACTTTCCCCACCTCCTTCAGCTTCATCTGTTTCAATGGTGCAACTCTCTTCATCCCCTTTTGGTTACCAGTCACCTTCAGGCCACTCAGAGGAGGAAAGAGAGGGGAATATGAAGTCGGCCAAGCCCCAAGTGAACCACAGTCAGCATGGGGAAAGCCAGCGGGCCTTGAGCCCCCTGCAGTCTACTCTGAGTTCTGCTGCATCTCCTTCCCAAGCATATGAGACCTATATTGAAAATGGACTCATATGCCTTAAACACAAAATTAGAAACATCGAGAAAAAGAAGGTAAGATTTTTTTTCTTCCAGCCCTGTATGTGCGCGTGATCTTAAAGATTAAGGAGCTGACATTTTTCTTTCAGAGCTCGTAAATGTTCTTTACTAAAGATTTGACCTTAGTATTTAACTGCCTTAAACAAGAAGGCTACATCTTGGAAGCATTTGTTTTTCCAAGATGTTTCATTTGTCAAAACAACTGAATAAAAATATTCTTCATAGTAAAATTATTCTGCATGCTGCTGTTGAAATACTTTAAGAGCTAATTTAGGTCAGATTAATTCCTTATGTAGTATGTTTCTTTTCATAGATGTGTTAATAGCTGATTTTTTAGTTTGTTTTCCTTGTGACTTTCTGCAGCAGTTGATACTGCAGCATAACTGCTGCAGTCGTTGGAAGGTTTAACCATGGTAGAACTAGAAAGTGTTTTACCACTTACTTTTGTGTAGTTAGGTGAGGATTAAGATTGCTAGGTGAAAGCATTGTAGTCAGCCTTATAAAGAGACCCAGGAGTTATAATCAGTCTAGCTACAGTAAATGCTGATGTAAAGATCTAAATCTTTTCTCATTTCCTGAGTCATGTAGCTTGTGAAACAGACTGCACGTTGCTTTGTTGTGTTATGATTCTCTTCTGCTTTTGGACAGGTGAGGTTGAGTGACTGTCTGGACCTATGTGTTCTTAAATGCTTTTGTGCCAAGACCTAGTTAAACCTTAAAGCTGCTTTTAATGGAGGGGTGAGAACAGACTCTTTAGAGTCTGGTTAACTCTTTCTTTTCTTTTTTTTATTTTTTAAAGCTAAGAAAGTGGTAAAGAAGGGCAAGTTGCTAGTAACTTCCCTGTAGCTCTCCCCATTTATCTTTTTAAGGCATGCAGTTGATCACAAGTGTGATAAGGTGAGTGTCAGGTCAGCACAAATTCCCCATCACTATGATAAATGATCAAAGCAGGATCTATTGAGGAAGCCTCCCTCAGGTGGAGGAACTACATATATGTATACTTAAGCTCTCTTCTAGCTTACCTATAATTTAATTTAATTTTGAATACCTATCTGATGGTACCAGTACTTTTGTTTCAACCTTCTGGGGAAGAATTTTGCAACTAAAGCCAATACAGGAGGGGCCTAAAAAATGCTTTTAGAATACCATAGTGGGGCCGGGTGCAGCGGCTTATGCCTGTAATCCCTGCACCTTGGGAGGCTGAGGTGGGTTGAATCACCTGAGGTCAGGAGTTCAAGACCAGCCTGGCCAACATGATGAAACCCTGTCTCTACTAAAATTATGGAAAAAAATTAGCCCAGGCATGGTAGCGGTCACCTGTAATTCCACCTACTCAGGAGGCTCAGGCAGGAGAATCACTTGAACTGGGGAGGCAGAGGTTGCAGTGAGCTGAGAATGTGCCACTGCACTCCAGCCTGGGCAACAGAGTGAGAGGCTGTCTCAAAAAAAACAAAACAAAACAAAACAAAAAAACCCAAGAATATCATAGTGGGTTTATGTCATTATTATGGGGCCAATAAGTGCAATTTGTTTTTCATAATTTCCTCAATGATAAAATATAATATGAAAAATAACTTCAAGATGAGCCTACTCTAATGATAGACAAGAATTCTTTTATGTTTCTGTACTTCCAATAGGAGTTTCCTTTGGGGAAAATGGTGCTTAATTCAATGGGTAACTGAACTAATAGTTTAAGCATGAGATTAGAGTAGGACTTTCAACCTCTACACCATTGACATTCTGTACTGGGTAATTCTTTGTTGTAAAGGGCTGTCCTGTGCATTTTAAGATGTTTAGCAGCATCCCTGGCCTCTAATCACAATAATACCTCTCTTCCCCCTCCCAAGTTGTGATAACCAAAAATATCCCCAGACATTGCCATATATCTTTGGGGGACAAAATTGCCCTTGTTGAGAAGCTACTGTGTTGAGGACTTGTGATTTACAAGGTAAGTTCAGAAGGGTTAAGTAGTCTAGTTTGTTATTAATAGAGTCCATTAAGAGAAAATAGTTTTTATTACTGTTTAACTTTTGTGATTCCAGACTCATGATTCTGTGTATTTTTTACTCCCCTGACTGGAACTCATCTACAGTTGCTGCATGCCTTATAGTAAAATGATAGTCTTGCAGATTGATAGCTTACTTCAAGGACTTTGTTTTCCTAGAGACAAGGTCTGGCATTTAGTTTATTTGCTTCTGAATTTTTTATTGGATTATAGTAGATACAAATTTCTCTTTTGTAGCTCAAACTGGAAGATTATAAGGATCGCCTGAAAAGTGGAGAGCAACTTAATCCAGACCAGTTGGTAAGTGGCTTATGATGTCTTGGTCAGACTTAACTGGTTTTCTTTTCTTAATAAAACTCTACATGGACTTAGTGAGACCAGAGACTTGATAGCGTGCGTGTGTGCGTGCACGCACACACGCACACGCACACCAAGTTAAAATCTGTTCAAAAGCTTTTGTTGTCTGTGCCTGTTAGATCTCAGATATGACTTTTTTTCTGTTGACTAGAAGATGGTATTTATGGGGGTGTAGATTGTTAAGCAGGAGTGAAAGTGTAGAATGTCACTAAGAGTTAACATATAGATTTAAATTAAACTTATGCCAAGATGGACTGAAGGAGAAGAGAAGGGCATACTCTAGCTTTCAGCAATTCACTGGTATATTCTAAACTTGACATCTTTCTGCTCTAAAATGTGAAAGAATATTTGCTGTAGCTTACCTCAGTTTTCTCTGGCTGCCTCACTTTAATTCCTTTCATGGTCTCTTCCTACTTTTCTATCCTGGATTGTCGTGTCCCCTCTCAGGAGGCATGTTATCTGATAGATATCCGGTCTTAAAAAAAAAAACTTACTATATACATTAGGCTATTGTATTTTTCCCATTGGTTAACTTGCCAATGATATACCTTGTAATTGCAAATTTTATGTAATTTGTGAAGGAGAGTTTTTGCAATGTGGAAAGAAAACACTGCTTTGTGGATATTTATCATTTTGTCTTGATCATGTCTCCTGGCTAAGAAGGGACACATTTATTTGAAAATTATTTTATCTTGTTTGTGGGTCTGTTGTCTTTCTGTTTTTCAACTAAAATTTTTGGGTATACATCATAGATACTGGCATTCAAGGACTTTCCCCATTCCATATGACTCCTCTTCACTGACCCAGAATTTTTGTGATGTAGTAAGTTATAATTTTGCTGAGGCACAGAGTTGAATTGTGTGAGCTCTGTGAATGGTGTGCTCACTTAGCTGGGGAGAAGACTTAGCTGGACGTGCAGCATTTCAACACAGCTTTGTTTTAAAGTCATGGTGTGTTCAATAACTCTTAAAATGATAAAACTTTGTGTGTGTGTGTAAATATTCTTGAATAAAGTGCCCTGTTACAGTTGTGCTCTTTATTGTTGAGAAACATTGGGAGAAGGGGTTGGAGATTGATAGTTCCAATGGTAGCTCTCTAAGAAATGGTAAGGACATGCTATATTCATTGCCCCAGCCAGGCAAACTTCATTCTCAGTGCTTCATTACTGTCTTTATAACCACATGTTGCTTCTGTAATAAATGTATGGACTTTGATATCTGGATTAATACAGTGACAACTACCCAATTTATATTGCCAACAGATAAGTCCTCTGAATTCAATATTTCTTTGTCCAGGTGCCTGTCTGACACTTTCTAATTTTTCCCTGTTCCCCAAAACCTGCTCCTCCTCTAATCTTAGATGTGTCAGTTGATGGCTTAATCAACTAGAAGGGGTTGCCAAAAATCTTGGAGAATTTATTTCCTTTCTCCTCATACCTCACATCCAGCTCATCAGCAAGTCTTCTCAGTTCTCCCTTTAAGGTAAATCAAGAAACTGACCACTTCTGCCATCTTCATCCAGCTGTATCATCTTTCATCTGCATTATTTATTATAGTAGTAATTACTCCATCCTCACAGGTTTTTCTATTTCTGCCCTTTCCAAGTCTGTTCTCAATGAAGTAACTTCAGTGATCCTGTTCTGATGCAAGTCAGATGGTTATTCCTCTACTCAGAAGTCCCGATTAGTTACCATCTTGTGGTAAAGTGTCCTTATTGTGTCTCCAGAGCCCTACAGAATATCTTCCCCACTTCCTTTGTCATATTTACTCCATTTCCTGCTCTTGTTTCCCTCGCAAGCTCCATTCTTCCTACTTTAATGTTACTGCTTCCTCAAACATCCCAGGCACACTTCTGCCAGGGCTTTTTGCACGTGATGTTCCTACTGGTCAGGATGGGCTTTCTCCAGATGTTTAAATGGCTCAATTCCCAACCTCCTTCAGCATGTTACTTGAAGGTACCCACAGTAAGATCTGTTCTTACCTTACTATGCCCCCACTTCCCCATTCACACTGCTTAGCTCCTTTCCTTGCTTAATTTTTCTTAATAGAAGTTAGCACTTCTCTGACAGGGTATGAAATTTTATTTTGTCTCTTTGCTACCCTTACAATGTAAGTTCCATGAAAGTAGGATTTTGTCTGTTCATTGCAGTATTTCTAGTGCATAGAATAGAGCATAGCATGTAGTAGCTATATAAAAATATTTATCACATACAGATTTACTAAGTATAAAATGAATGTAAGGTCTTTAGGTGTAGCTAAGCATGTAGTTTGTGGTACTTTTGAGAAATCACACCTCATACAAGCAATATATAAGGTAGAAGATTTAGAACATGTAGGTAAGTCAGAAGAAAAAAAAATAGCTATACCTCAGAGATATTGTGGGTACTGTTTCAGACCACCATGATAAAGTGAATATTGCAGTAAAGCAAGTCACACAAATTTTTTGGTTTCCCAGTGCATATAAAAGCGATGTTTGTCCTGTACTGTAGTCCTGTACTGTAAGTGTGCAGTAGCACTGTCAAAAAGAAGGTACATACCTTGATTAAAAATTACTTTATTGCTAAAAAGTGTTAATGATCAACTGAGCCTTCACTGAGTTGTAATCTTTTTGCTGATTGAGAAGGATCTTGCCTCAGTGTTGATTATTGCTGACGGATCAGGATGGTGGTTGCTGAAGGTTTGAGTAGCTGTGGCAATTTCTTAAAAATAACACAACAGTAAAATCAGCCACATCAATGAACTTTTTCTTTCATGAAAGATGTCTCTGTAGTATGTGATGCTGTTAGATAGGATTTTACCCACAGTAGGACTTTTTTCAAAATTGGAGTCAGTCTTTTAAACCCTGCTGCTGCTTTATCAACTATAAGTTTATGTGAAATTCTAAAGGGTTTGTTGTTATTTCAACAATGTTTATAATACCATTACCAGTAGATTCTATCAAGAAACCACTTTCTTTGCTCATTCATAAGAAGCAGCTCCTCGTCTGTTGAAGGCTTATCCTGAGATTGTGGCAATTTAGTTATATCTTCAGGCTCTACTTCTAGTTCTCTTGCTATTTCCACCACATCTGCAGTTACTTTACCCACTGAAGTTCTGAACTCCCTCAGAGTCATCCATGAGTGTTAGTCAGTTTTTTCCAAACTTCTCTTCATGCCGATATTTTGACATCCTCCCGTGAATCACAAATGTTCTCAATGACATCTAGAATGTGAGGAATCATTTCCAGAAACTTTTCGATTTACTTTGTCCAGATCTATTAGACGAATTACTACCTATGGCAGCTATAGCCTTATCAAAATGTATTCCTTAAATAAGAAGACATGAAAGTAAAAGTTACTCATTGATCCATGGGCTGCAGAATGTATATTATGTTATCAGGTATGGAAACAACATTGCTTTCTTTGTATATCTCCATGACAGCTCTTGAGTGACAAGGTGCATTGTCATTGATCAGTAATATATTTTTTTTTCTTTTTTTTGAGACGGAGTTTCGCTCTTGTTACCCAGGCTGGAGTGCAATGGCACGATCTCGGCTCACCGCAACCTCCGCCTCCTGGGTTCAAGCAATTCTCCTGCCTCAGCCTCCTGAGTAGCTGGGATTACAAGCACACGCCACCATGCCCAGCTGAATTTTTGTATTTTTAGTAGAGACGGGGTTTCACCATGTTGACCAGGATGGTCTCGATCTCTTGACCTCGTGATCCACCCGCCTCGGCCTCCCAAAGTGCTGGGATTACAGGCTTGAGCCACCGCACCCGGCTGATCAGTAATATTTTTAAAGGAATCCTTTTTTCTGAGCCATAGGTCTCAATAATGGGCTTAAAATAATAGTAAACACTGCTATAAAAAGGCATGCTATCATCCAGGCTTTGTTACTTTGTTTATAAACACAGAGTGGATTTAGCATAATTCTTAAGAGTCTTGGGAGGCCGGGCGTGGTGGCTCACGCCTGTAATCCCAGCACTTTGGGAGGCCGAGGCGGGTGGATCACGAGGTCAAGAGATCGAGACCATCCTGGTCAACATGGTGAAACCCCGTCTCTACTAAAACTACAAAAAATTAGCTGGGCCGGGCGCGGTGGCTCACGCCTGTAATCCCAGCACTTTGGGAGGCCGAGGCGGGTGGATCACGAGGTCAAGAGATTGAGACCATCCTGGTCAACATGGTGAAACCCCGTCTCTACTAAAACTACAAAAAATTAGCTGGGCATGGTGGCGCGTGCCTGTAGTCCCAGCTACTCAGGAGGCTGAGGCAGGAGAATTGCTTGAACCCAGGAGGCGGAGGTTGCGGTGAGCCGAGATGGCGCCATTGCACTCCAGCCTGGGTAAAAAGAGCGAAACTCCATCTCAAAAAAGAAAAAAAAAAAAAGAGTCTTGGGATTTTCAGAATTGTGAATGAGTATTGGCCTTAACTTAAAGTCTTAAATGGCATTAGACCCTAACAAGACAGTCAGCATGTCTTATGAAGCTTTGAAGCTGGATTGACTGATCATCTCTAGTTATGAAAGTCCTAGATGACACCTTCTTTCAATAGAAGACATTTTCGTCTGCATTGAAAATCTGTTGTTTAGTGTAGCCAGCTTCATCAATTATCTTAGCTAGATCTTCTGGCTAACTTGGTGCAGCTTCTACATCAGGACTTGTTGCTACATCTTGTACTTTTATGTTACGGAGATGACTTCTTTTCTTAAATCTCATGAACCAACTTCTGCTAGCTTCCAACTTTTCTTCTACAGCTTCCTCACTCTCTCAGCCTTCACGAAATAGAGTTAGGGTCTAGGTGGTGGTGGTGGTGGTGGTGGTGGTTTTTTTGAGGTGGAGTCTCGCTCTGTCACTCGGGCTGGAGTGCAGTGGTGTGATCTTGACTCACTGCAACCTCCGCCTCCTGGGTTCAGACGATTCTCCTGCTTCCGCCCCCCAAGTAGCTGGGATTACAGGCGCACATCAGTTTGCCTGGCTAATTTTTTGTATTTTAGTAGAGATGGGGTTTCACCGTGTTGCCTAGGCTGGTTGCCAACTCCTGAGCTCAGGCAGTCTGCCCGCCTTGGCCTCCCAAAGTGCTGGAATTACAGGCGTGAGCCACCGTGCTGGGCCTGCATTAGGTTTTGACTTAAGGGAATGTTGTGGCTTGTTTGATCTTTTATCCAGACAACTCAAATCTTGTTCACATCAGCAATAGGATTTGTTTTCTTCTTCTTCATGCACTCACTGTAGTAGCATTTACACTCCACACAAGCTCAGCCTCTTTCACTGTTAACATCTCTCATCAGAGAAATTCATTCTTTACTTTTTTTTTTTTTTGAGATGGAGTCTCACTCTGTCACCCAGGCTGGAGTGCAGTGCACAGTGACTCACTGCAATCTCTGCCTCCCAGGTTCAAGTGATTCTCCCGCCTCAGCCTCCTGAGTAGGTGAGATTACAGGCACATGGCACCATGCCTGGCTAATTTTTGTATTGTTTTAGTAGAGATGGGGTTTTACCATGTTGGTCAGGCTGGTCTCGAACTCCTGACCTCATGATCCACCTGCTTTGGCCTCCCAAGTGCTGGGATTATAGGTGTGAGCCACTGCACCTGGCTACATTTTTTTTTACTTTCTATGACCCTACATTGACACATCATCATCACCCAAAGTTCGTATGTTAGCGTTCACTCTTAGTGCTGTACATTCTATGGTTTTTGTTGGTGTGCGTGTGTTTGTTTTTAAGAGACAGGGTCACTCTCTCTCTCTCTCTCTCACCAGGCTGGAGTGCAGTGGCGCAATCTCATAGCTCACTGCAGCCTTGAACTCTTGGGCTCAAGTGATCTTCCCACCTCAGCCTCCTGAGTAGCTGAGATTACAGTTTTGAGTCACAGCACCCAGCTCTATAGGTTTTGTTAAATAAAAATGTATCCACCATTTTAATATCATACAGAATGGTTGTACTGCCCTAAAAATTCTCTGTGTTCCGTCTACTTATTAACCAATTCTTTAGTTGTGGTTGTTTTTAATATTGTGGCCGTGTTTCTACAATACGTGGTCTTTAAGGTTTGGTTGAATCATTGTGTGAAACTCTCTGTGCTTGGTTCTCTTTGAGGTGGAAGCTCTTTGAAAATATTCTCCATTTTTTTCTCTGGAAATTGATTTTGTTTAGATTTCTTTTGGCATCAATTTTTAAAAGCTTTTCATTGAAAATCACCATTTCATTCAGTTTTAAAAATTTATTTGCATAGATTAGGGCCAAATAGTTTTTAATAAAAGTTTAATATAGCCTGTGTCTGTTGTTACTTTCTAATTTTCTGTGGTTTTATTTCCTCAGTTTACTCTTAAATTGTCTAGGGGTATATTCCACCACCACCTAAAAGCAGCTTGGGACTTACTTTATTGTACTTTTTTTTTTCTCCCAGCTTTTGTGTTTTTTGGTTATTTGCTTTTTCAAATGGTGAAAATTTTCTAAAATTTCTTGAAAACTGAATTTTCCTTCAAGCACTGCTTCAATTGTGTTTGATTTGATACTGTATTTTCAATATTATTTGTGATCAGTTTTATATTTTTAGTTCTTTAACCCAACAGATACTTATAATATCATAAATAAAACTTGTAATGCTCTGTATGGTTCTTGCAGCTTCTTTGAAGTAGTAACTCTTAAGGAATCTGTCAAAGCTGAGCTACATAAGATTTTTGTTAAATCAGTAACATACATTTCTCCTTTCAAATAGTAAAAAGAATGCCTAATGAAGTTGTTTTTGGAGTCACTTTAACTTGTAACAATTTAATGTAACTTTATAATTTAAAGGATTTAAATTGTTACATTTATAACTTTAGTATGTTTGGTTCAGATCTGGATTTGAAATGGACTGCTGAGATTCAAGGGAGTTCTCAAGCAATAGGCAAGGGGCACTTGCTGTCTTTGGCTCTACCGAAGTTTTTGTTGTTGAAGAATTAGAATTTGGTATCCATTTTTTGCTGCTAAACTGTGATCCTATGTTATATTTAATATATCTATAGTAAACTCAATAAATAATATAGAATCTTTTCTCTTTTGTAATTCCACTGCTATTGACCTAGTCAAGGCAAGCCACCTAAACTTTATATAAGCTTCCTAGTTGATCTTTGTCTTGAGATCTTACCTTCAACTCACCAGTCCTATTGTCTGTACTTTCCTTTTCTTGAAACAGCTCTCAATATATGATTCTTCCAAAAGTTTTAAATTGTTCAGAATCTTGAGTATATTTTATACTCTCTAAGATCATCTGAACTATCTTTTATTCGTTCAACAAGACATATTAAGTATCTACTCTAGGAGGTGCTGTACTTACTGTAAGGATTGTAATATCTAGGGGGCACATGTGATGCCTAGATATCACATTTGTCCCCTACTGACATCTAGGAGGAAGAGTGGGACGTAAGCAAATACAGATATGATGGATGTCAAGAAGGTGAAGTACAGGATGATAAGGGATTCTAATGTAGGATCCAACCTAGTCTACAGAGTTAAGGCCAACTTCCCTAAGAAAGGAAGAACTTCAGTTAAGACCTAAAAGATGGGCCGGGCGCGGTGGCTCACGCCTGTAATCCCAGCACTTTGGGAGGCCAAGGTGGGTGGATCACGAGGTCAAGAGATCGAGACCATCCTGGTCAACATGGTGAAACCCCGTCACTACTAAAAAATACAAAAAATCAGCTGGGCTTGGTGGCGCTTGCCTGTAATCCCATCTACTCAGGAGGCTGAGGCAGGAGAATTGCCTGAACCCAGGAGGCGGAGGTTGCGGTGAGCCGAGATCGCGCCATTGCACTCCAGCCTGGGTAACAAGAGCGAAACTCCGTCTCAAAAAAAAAAAAAAGAAAAGACCTAAAAGATGAATGACATGTAGCCAGTGAAAGCGGGGAGGAAGGAAGAAGAGCAGAAGGCTAGGGAAATGCTTGCATGTGTAAAGGCCCTGAGAAGGAACAGATTTTTGGCTTTTTACAAAGAGCCTTTTTCAGAAACTGGAAAGAAGGTCATGTGGATGGGTGATGAAACTTGAGGATATAGGTTGTTGTATACCATTTGAAAATTGCTTTTTCCCAAAGGCATCAGAAATGGTATAGATATGTTTAAGCAGGGAACAACAACTACAGATTTTTACTTAAACATCACTTTGATTGCAGTGTGAAGTATGGTTTGCAGATGGTTTATGGATGTAAGGAAATTAGAAAAGAGTTGCCTGTAGTCTAGGTGAATGATTATGGGAGCCCTACTAAGGCAATGGCAGAGGGACTTGAATATAGTAGCTGAATTTGAGAGGTAAAATCAGCATGGCTTGGTAACTGGATGTAGGAGTAGAGGGTAGAGCTGACAGTGGTTTCAGGTTTCTTGCTTGAACACTGGATGGATGGCAAAACCATTTATTAAACTTGGGAGCATGGGGGGCAGGAGGTTTTGGGAGGGTGGAGTAGGATAAAGACTCAATTTTGTACTCTTGATTTTATTGTGCCTGTGAGACATCAATGTCTGGTACCAGGTGTGCAGGTAAATGGGTCGAGTGTGAAGTTTAGCTGTTAGAAACATCACCTGTATGACTGCTACTTGAAATCTTTAGAGAAGATAAGACTGTCTTGGGTGAGAGTATAGAAAACAGAGTAGAGAAACCTAGGACAGAATCCTGAGGAATTCTGACATTTAATGTTTGAACAATAATGGCTAAAAATACAGAGTGCTTATTAGGGTCAGTCATCATTCTGAGTGCTTTATACATATGCAGTCATTTAAATTATACAGTATCTGTTAGGTAGATTCTATTACTCCTATTTTACAGGTGCTAAAAACAGGTGAGAGTAGTTAATGGAAAATTTGCTAGTAAATTAGCAGCTGGAGAAATGGAAGTTTAGTGTTAGGAAAAACAAGAATGTTTGTAGAGCAGGAGTGTGCCTTTATTTTGAAGGCTGCTAGTAAGTCAACAAAATGAGAGCTGTAAAAGATCCATAGATTTGAAGGATGGCATTGACAGTTGTTAACTTCAGCTAAAACAGTTCTGGTGGAATGGCAGAAATGGAGTTCAGGTTGATGAGGTCTAAAGAGCTGGAAACTGAAAACACTTGAAATTTGTCTAAGGCTGGAGGGAAGTAGTTGTCACAGAAGAACTTTTAATTTTTCTTATTTAGATTGGGGATAACTTTACCTTTTAAAATGCTGATTTCAGCATCAATAGAGAGGGAGCAGCTCTCTCTGCTAGAAGACATTAAAGAGAGAATCTTTAAGTTTTATATGAAGGCAGAATTCAGTAGGATCTAGGGCACAGGTAGAAGGGGATACCTTCTTCACTTAGTAAAAATGGAAGAATGAAAGGATAGGTCTACATTAGGTGATGGAAAGTTGAGGTAGTTCCCAGCTGATGCTGCTTTTCTTGAGTCAAAGTTAATACCATTCAGGAGTGGATACGGAGGAGTATTTCTTTATAGTTTTACATTCCTCTGAGGACTGTGTATCCTGGTAATGTTATCTACTCATTCTTGTTTCTGTAGCAGGAAAATCTCTAAACCTTTTTATTATAAAATAATGTGGCTGAGCCGGGCGCGGTGGCTCAAGCCTGTAATCCCAGCACTTTGGGAGGCCGAGGCGGGTGGATCACGAGGTCAAGAGATCGAGACCATCCTGGTCAACATGGTGAAACCCCGTCTCTACTAAAAATACAAAAATTCAGCTGGGCATGGTGGCGTGTGCTTGTAATCCCAGCTACTCAGGAGGCTGAGGCAGGAGAATTGCTTGAACCCAGGAGGCGGAGGTTGTGGTGAGCCGAGATCGTGCCATTGCACTCCAGCCTGGGTAACAAGAGCGAAACTCCGTCTCAAAAAAAAAAAAATACGTGGCTGAAACAATATATTCCATATAAGTTATAACACATAATAAAGCAAGCACCAGAACCCACTCTCAAACAGTATGTTTCCAACAGTGTTAAGACTCCTTTCTGGTGTGGTACTTTCTCTTTCCTGTAACCATGACCCTGAACTTTTCCCTTGCTTTTAAAAGCATTTTTTTTTTCACTGCCCTTAAATCTGTCAGAGTTGCTTTTTTGTACCTTATAATAAGCGGTATCATATCATGCTATATATTCTGCGGTTGTATTTTTCACTCATTATATTTAGTATTTTTGTATCAATGCAAGTGTCTGTATTTAATTTGGTTCTCTCATTTAGTTTCAGTCTGTGAATAAATGGATGCTTGAGGGATTTTTTTTTTTTTTTTTTTGGTCACTATGAAGAATTTTACTTTGAGGAATCTTATAGGTGTTATTGACAAACCGGAGTAAGATTTTTTTTTTTCCCATGGTATATGTCTCTTATTAGACTATTGGGTGTGCTCAGGATTAACTTCATAGTTAAAAATGCTGAACTGTTTTCCAAAATTATTGTACCAATTTATAGTAATACTGGTATTACATAGGAGTTCTTATTGTTCCATACCTTTATAAATATAATATCAGCCTATTTTTTTCAACATTATTAAAAAAATGTACTTAACACAAAGTAAACCCACTCTAACTTTACATTTCAGTGTTTATGGTAAATTTGTAGAGTTACCAAACTGTTAGCTCAATCTCATTTTACAGTATTCCTATAATCCTCTTTTTTGTCCCCTGATTTACTTTCTATCATTATAAATTTGTCTTTTCTTACATTTCACATAAAATGGTCTTCTGGATCTGGCTTATTTACTTAGCATAATAATTTTTAGGTTTATCCCTGTTATAGTATTTATCAGTATTTCTTTGGTTTCTATTGCTGGCTAATATTTCATTGCATGGGTGTACCACATTTTGTTTATCCACTTACCAGTTGCTGGATATTTGGATTGTTTTCGTTTTAGGCCATTATGCTGCTGTATGCATTTGCACACAAGTCTTTATGTGGACATGTTTTCATTTCTTTTGGGCAGATACCTTGGAGTGGAATACTTTACTATTTTAATTGCTGAGGCTTTATAATATGTATTTATCTGGTAGTGCAGGTTCTCCATCTTCTGTTTCAGATTGGTCCTTTCTCTTTTCCGTAGAGATTTGAGTTAAAGTCCCATGAAATGCTCCCCTCTTTTCTGTCAATTTTGTTCATCTGGGAAATTAAAAAAAAAAAAAAAAATTTGCTCCTTTAAATTTCCTGTAGGACGTTGCATATTGTTTGTTAGAATACTTATTTATTTTTGTCTGTTATAGGTAATTATTCTAAGTCTTTTCCACCATATTATAAATATCTTGAAGTTGCCTGTTCATCTGTTCAATACCATGCTACTGTGTAATACGTTTGGGTAGTGAATGACTATTAACAGAGAAATCCTATTGGCTCAGTGCTATTAAAACCAACAGGCTTCTCTGATCTTAGACTTTATAGATAGGATAAAATTAGGACTCAGATTTCTAATACAAAATTGAATTTCTGGCATTAGAATTGAATTTTTAAATACAACTTAATGTAACTTGTATTAATACTTTCTCCTTTTTCTTTAGACAAGTGCTTTCTTGTGTATGTATAGTAAATAGCTGTAAGGTCTTAAATCTCTTCTACTGTATTTAAGAAACACTTATTTTCACATATTTTGTATTTAAACAGTCAGAAAATTGATGTTTTCTTATCCTATTTGGTAGGAAGCAGTAGAAAAATATGAAGAAGTGCTACATAATTTGGAATTTGCCAAGGAGCTTCAGAAAACCTTTTCTGGGTTGAGCCTAGATGTGAGTATGTTTTCTTTGCTTTTTCCTGAAACCAGTTTTAACCACTGACCTTGGAGAAAATGTCCGTGTGTCAGTGTCTAATAACGGTGTTTGATTACCATTCATCTAATTTCTGCTGATATTTTATTGCGATGGAGGGTTGAGGGTAACTGTTGGAGAACTAGTTTTTTCGTATTTCCATAGTCTCAAGGGGGAACACAAATGGCATATGAATATGAGACATTGTGAATAAAACATTAGTTATCTAATGTATGTTATTTAATTATAGAATTAAATCATTGAGAAAGGGAATCAAAACTTTTGAAAAAGTATATTTATTAAAGGTATTTTAGAATATAGGCTTGTAAATTTGTATAAGATAGGCTTCTTTCACATTATTTAACATATGAGACAACAGAATCGGTAGTCTTTTTGAAAGCATGAAAATTATTAACAGGAAAATTAATGACATATGTTAAATAGAGTTAAATCTGGCCTTACTACTTGTTAGGTTCTCTATGTTGGCAGTCCAAACTTTATCTCTGATAAATTTAATCAGTAATTAATAAGAAATTTTAAATACTTTTTAATGAAGTATTCTTTACTTTTTCAGGATCTTAGCATTAGAAGGTCCTTTAAAGGTCATGTTTCAGCAATTGAGGACATTTTTAAATAAATTCATTCCTAGGGTGGAGAGCATGCCTCATAAGATAATCTCTTCTATTTTTTGGATATTTTAATTTTTAAAACATTTTAAAAATTATTTTCAGAGACAAGGTCTTGGTCTCTGACCCAGCCTCGAGTGCAGTGGTGTGATCATAGTTCACTGCTGGCTTATAATCCTGGGCTGAAGGGATCTTCCTGCCTTGACCTTCCAAAGTACTGGGATTACAGGTGTGAGCAATCGCTCTGGCCTGTTTTCTTTATAGTTAACTAGAATTCTGTCCTCCATTCCTCTGGTATCAGAAAAATTTTTCTAGGCTGGAGACGTTTAACCATCTTAATTCTTGGCTAAGAAGGATTACAAGAACGATTAGAAGTGTACTTTTATAATGTTTAAAATTTTCTGTTTTTGTCTTTACTCAGAGTTACCCAGTAACAATTTAGTTTTTCATTCAGGTTTATATTTTTCTAATACATGGTATTCTTTTCTTATTTTTAGATTTAAAAAGTTAGAAAAATGCCTACCTTTTGCCAATCACCTATGCAGTTCCACTTGGTTTTTACAATAGTCTGAGAAGTTGCTATAAATAGTCCCATTTTACGGATCAGGAATCTGAGACTCAGAGCAAAAGTAACTTATTCTTTCTTAAGAAAACTTTTAGGTTTAGGAGTATATGTATGCGGGTTTGCTATATAGGTAAACTCATGTCATGGGGATTTGTTGTATAGATTATTTTGTCACCCAGATACTAAGCCTGGGGCCCAATAGTTGTTTTTTCTTTTTTTTCTTTTTTTTTTTTTTTTGAGACGGAGTTTCGCTCTTGTTACCCAGGCTGGAGTGCAATGGCGCAATCTCGGCTCACCGCAACCTCCGCCTCCTGGGTTCAGGCAATTCTCCTGCCTCAGCCTCCTGAGCAGCTGGGATTACAGGCACGCACCACCATGCCCAGCTAATTTTTTGTAGCTTCAGTAGAGACGGGGTTTCACCGTGTTGACCAAGATGGTCTCGATCTCTTGACCTCGTGATCCACCCGCCTCGGCCTCCCAAAGTGCTGGGATTACAGGCTTGAGCCACCGCGCCTGGCCGGCTGCATGGCATTCTATGGTGTATATGTACCACATTTTCTTTATCTAGTCTGTCATTGATGGGCATTTAGATTGATTCCATGTCTTTGCTATTGTGAATAATGCTGTAATGAACATACACATACATGTGTCTTTATGATAGAATGATTTATATTCCTTTGGATATATATCTAGTAGTGGGATTGCTGGGTCAAATGGTAGTTCTGGTTTTAGCTCTTTGAAGAATCACCACACTGCTTTCCACAATTGTTGGATTAATTTACACTCTCATCAACAGTGTTTAAGCATTCCTTTTCTCTGCAACCTTGCCAGCATCTGTCATTTTATTATTTTTTAGTGACACCCATTCTGACTGGTGTGAGATGGCATCTCATTGTGATCTTCATTTGCATTTCTCTAATGATCAATGATGTTGAGTTTTTTTTCATCTGCTTTTTGGCCCCGTATATGTCTTTTGAAAAGTGTCCATTCATGTCCTTTGCCCATTTTTTAATGTTTATTTTTCTTGTAAATTTATTTAAGTTCCTTATAGATACTGGATATTAGTTTTTTTGTCAGATGCAGTTTGCAAAAGCTTTCTCCCATTCTGTAGGTTGTCTCTTTACTCTGTTAATGGTTTCTTTTGCTATATAGAAGGTCTTAAGTTCAATTAGTCTAACTGGTCAGTTTTTGCATTTGTTGTGATTACTTTTGGCATATTTGTTTTGAAATTTGAAATCTTAGCCAGTTCTTATATTCAAAATGGTATTTCATAGGTTATCTTCTAGGGTATTTATAGTTTCGGGTTTTACGTTTAAGTAAAAGGAACTAATTCAAAGTCATGTGTCCAGTAAGTGGTAGAGCCAAGATATGGCCCTAGATACTTTTTCTCTATACCATGAATATAGTGTCTTTTCTATTTTTTTCCTCTGTGATGCTGTAGTCTAGAGGTAGCTCCCAACTCACCAAATTTTGTTAATATCCATGAAACTAATTTTTCTTGCCTGTGTTTGAGATTTACTTTCATTTTAGGTTACATGATAAAGTACTTTGGAGGTTGCCTGACTGAATCAAGACCCTAAAAGGTGCTTGGCAGTACCTTTGAGTTTTTTTCTTTCTTTTTCCTGGAAATTTTTTGTAAGTTCCTCTTTAAAATTTTTATTTTGTCAAAAATGTCCTATCATAACCAGTTTTGTAGTTTGTGGAACATTTTCTTTTTTTCCCTTCAAATTAAAGTTGGAAGTCTTTTTTTTTTTTTTTTTTTTTTTTTTTTTGAGACGGAGCTTCACTCTTGTTACCCAGGCTGGAGTGCAATGGCGCGATCTCGGCTCACCGCAACCTCCGCCTCCTGGGTTCAGGCAATTCTCCTGCCTCAACCTCCTGAGTAGCTGGGATTACAGGCACGCGCCACCATGCACAGCTAATGTTTTGTATTTTTAGTAGAGACGGGGTTTCACCATGTTGACCAGGATGGTCTCGATCTCTTGACCTCATGATCCACCCACCTCAGCCTCCCAAAGTGCTGGGATTACAGGCTTGAGCCACCGCGCCCGGCGGAAGTCTTTCTTTTCAACCTTGTCACATTCTGCTTTGTCTTCATGAGATGAGCTCTGTCTCCTGGTAGGGATTCATCATTCTGAGTCTTAAGAAAACCAATTCTATCATTGAGTACTATTGATTGTGAATGCTTTACTACTTAGATTTTCCTTTCCAAACTGGTCCTCAGCTGGAAAAAGAGAACAATGTAACCCACCTTCCTAATTTCCATCTAAAGGAGAAATTGGCTGTATTCCATGGCTTTTCATGACATCTGATCATGATCTGGGGGACTTTCTTGACACTTAATTTTATTTAACAAAAATTTGAGGCCCTGTTATATGTCAGGCTCTGTGCTGAGTATTAGTGAATATTGGTGAACAGTAGATGTAGTCCCTGTCGTCATGGATGCAGATACAGAAAAAATAGCTAGGCATGGTGGCTTACATCTATAACCCTAGCCCTTTGGGAGGGGGATGACTTGAGTTCAGGAGTTTGAGACCAGCCTGGGCAACATAGGGAGACTTGATCTCTATAAAAATAAAAAATAAAAAAAAATAGTTAGGCATGGTGGCATGTACTTGTGGTTCCAGCTATTCAGGAGGCTGAGGTGGGACGATTGCTTGCGTACAGAAGGTTGAATCTGCGTGAACCTTGATTGTGCCACTGCACCCCAGCCTGGATGGCATAATGGCACTGTGTCTCAAAAACAAACAAGAAACCCAAAATTGCTTTGATAGGGGAAGTTCAAGGTGGCATGAGCCCATAAGACCACCCAATCCAACCTTGGAAGACCAGGTGAAGATAAATCTGTGATAATCATGTGATATAATTGTCTCAAGATGCCTTGTGAATCAGTTGCTTTTCCCTATACCATGATGAAACTCTGACCAAGAGAAACCCAGTGTCTTGGAGAGCTAGGAGTGCCACCTCCATCCTCTTTTCTTCTCTCAAGCAGGATCAAAGAATCCTATAGTTTTGGTGTTATTGATACAGTCTATACAGAGTTCTTGGAAAAAGCCTTACTGAGCCTTTCCCATCAGAGAAAATGTGCTTGCCCATGGCAACCTTCAACCAGTCTATTTCTCATTCTCAACATTTTATCCTTACTCATTATCTTTCTGTTCCCAGCAGTAGCACAAATCAAATTTACTATGTTCCTTCCACATCCCCTTGAAAGGGTTTAATTATGATACAGTGAATGTTTTTCCTGAGGTTTTCTCCCCTAATTTTAATCTGTTAGGATTTATGAACATCTCTGTTATATAATTTAAAATATTGATGCTATATCAAAGTACTTTGACCCATCGGTAGGAAAAAATCTTATTGTTTATTTTTGTATTCTAATCTTCACACCTTACGAAATAGCCAATATGATGGAAATGTTACAATCAGAAAGTCTATGGGGGGGGAAGATCTTTTAGGTTTCTTCATGGAAAGATAATACTTTTGAGTTAAATGGCAAGCCACTTCTGGGACTCTTGAATATTATGTCAGACTTTTAAGGTATTATAGTTCTGAGCTTTAGAGTAGATCCAAGGTTGTTCAATCTGCATACACAAATTTTTGGAGGGAAAACTTTTTTTTTTGAGACAGGATCTCACTCTGTTGCCCAGGCTGGAGTGTAGTGGTACTCTCACCACTCACTGCAGGCTTGACCTCCCAGGACCAAGCGATCTGTCTCCCACAGCCTCCTGAGTAGCTGGAACTATAGACACACACACACCATGCCCAGCTAATTTTTGTAGAGAGAGGGTTTTGCCATGTTGCCCAGGCTGCTTTTCAATTCCTGGGTTCAGGTGATCCACCCTCTTTGGACTCCCGAAGGACTGAAATTATAGGTGTGCACCACTGTGCAAGGCCTGAAGAAAAACCTAAGTTCCATTAATTTTCTGTATCTACAATCAGCTAAATATTGGAGGTTATAGCTCCATCCAGACTGACGGAGCAAATTATTATTTAAAAAATGCTTAATTTTACTTCTTAAAAAAAGTAACACGTTTGCTCTGGCTGGTTTTTGGCATTACATTTGGAAGACATTTTATGTCTGTTAGCTTTTCGATTCCTTATGCTTTCTTTGGTTGATTGAAAACTGACCATTTTAGTTTGAATATTTTTTCCCTTGGAATTTGAGATTAAAAAAAAACCCTAAAAGGCCCAGAAAGAATTGATATATATAAATGTGGAAGAGTAAAATATTGAAATGAATATGGATATGAATGATTCGGACTTCACTTTCATCATGGTGATCTTAGAGGTACTAGACACTCTGGATTTGAGAGTCAGATATTGGACACCCTTGGCCCTGGTTACCTGCAACAAACCAGTTTATTACTCAGTGACTTATTTAGCTCAAAAAGGAGACAGATTAAACTGGTAGTGTGACAGTCATGTAATTTGTCATCTCATCTCAGCACTTTTGGGTTTAGACTTTGTAGAACATTTATTGCTTATATGGGATGGTAGAGAATTGTTAACCTTAATTAGCCATTTGTTTTAACAGCTACTAAAAGCGCAGAAGAAGGCCCAGAGAAGGGAGCACATGTTAAAACTTGAGGCTGAGAAGAAAAAGCTTCGAACTATACTTCAAGTTCAGTATGTATTACAGAACTTGACACAGGAACATGTACAAAAAGACTTCAAAGGGGGTTTGAATGGTGCAGTGTATTTGCCTTCAAAAGAACTTGACTACCTCATTAAGTTTTCAAAACTGACCTGCCCTGAAAGAAATGAAAGTCTGAGGTAAGCTAATGAAAAGACTTTCCTGAAATGGAACACTTGACACTTTAGCTTTTTAGGGGTGTGTATTTGTGTATGTGTGTATGAGAGAGAGAGAGGGGGAGAGAGAGAGAGAGAGAGTGTGTGTGTGTGTGTTAGTGGGCTGGGGGGAGAGAGAGAGAGAAATTAAGAAAGCAATAATTTGATTCAGTATGGGAAACGTTGGCTGGCCCAGATTCTGACAGGGTTGACGGATTGTCTGTAAGGAAAGTAAATTTGAATGGTCTCATTAACATGCTTCTTTATTGTAATACTGATTTTTTTAAGAATGATGTCTTGAGCATCAAATTTTAATCCTGTACCAATATAATATTATATCTATTTCTAAAACTTTTAAAATAATTTTCTCAGAGTAGCCTTCTTACTCCTGCTATACTTAAGTAAAGGTAAATAAGATTTAACTTGGCCAGTATCGTTAAAGTTTCAAAGTAAAAATTATTTGGTGTTCTTATTATGCTGTGAATAACTACTGAGAAATACATTTAATAGTTTAAAATACAAAACCTGCAAATTGGGGCTGTCTGATTTTTTTCCCTCACAGTGATCCATTGCTCTTCCTGTTTTGATGGAGTAAATCAGCTAGGGGACAGATGCTGTGATCTTCCTTTGTTAGATGCAGGCTGTTCCAGCTTCATATTTATCAACCATGCTAAAGTAGAGTCATTTCAATGGTTACTAGAAATCGGTCACTAAGCAGAAAGAAGCCTAATAGAAATCTTAATTACCTATATATAGCCATATATTTTTTAATTCTCATGCTGATCGTCTACTCCATCATCATTATCTATACATTGCTTCCTTCACTTTTGTGGGTTCAGGGAATGTAGCTTCACTTTAATATATGAAATGTGAGCAAAATGTAATTTGCTAATAAATAAGCTGCTTTCTTTAAAGTCAAATGCGGCTCTTAATGTTTCCATTTCACTGTTCTTTTATTTAGGGAATACACCTAATAACTAATGATACTGCATTGGCAGCTTTAAATACTTCTTGGTCTATTCTTTAATAGTTTTATTTGGCAAAATCCATATTTTAGTTATTTTAAGGAAAAAGTCTTACATTTGAAATCCTGCAACAGGCATTTAGTCACCTTGTATACATTTCAATTTTTTATTTCCCAAGAGCAAAAAGACAAAATTAACATTTGAATGTCTTGTCTGTTAATGGGTTATATTGCATAAATTGTACTGCTCCATATATATGTACTTCTAAAGCCACTTTGTTCTGCTGCTGCTTTTCCTTGTCAGTGTTGAAGACCAGATGGAGCAGTCATCCTTGTACTTTTGGGACCTTTTGGAAGGTAGTGAGAAAGCAGTGGTAGGAACGACATGTGAGTTTTCTCTACTCTGGACTTATGCAGTAAATACTAAACTTTATGTCTAGAAGTTTAGTATGATATTGAGGGTCTAAACTGTGTCAGTCCATCAGAACTTACATGTCTGACAATATTATATTCATTGGGAGAATGATCCCTTTGTTTAGTTCTGTTAAAAGCAGCTATTGTATAACCCTATTCACTAAAATGGAATTCAGGGAGAGTTTTGAAGTGGCAAGTCAATATGATTTGGAAAGAGAGCTAAGTGCTGGCTTCAACACTAGCTTGATCATTTTGGGGTTCCGTTTTCTATTCTGCGTGGTAGTACCTGCTCTATTTAAGAGTTTTAAATTTATACATTGTTAACATTAAGGCTTATCTACCACATCAGCCTAAGAATATATGAATGATTTTATAGTCTATTGAAACATTGTTGTCTATTGATCTGGAAGTGGTCTATGGAAAGAGAGTTCTTTTGGCTTCCTAAATAGACTTTGGCCAATGACCAAATACAGATGACTGGACATAAAGCACATAGCTTTGTGTACTAGCTTAGAATAATGAAGACTCATTAAATGGTAGTAAATATTTTTGTTATCAGTGATTGCTTCCTTTTTAAAAAAAATCCAAGTATCTATAACTATCTTAAGATTTCTAAGTTTGTTCAATCTTAAATCAAAATTAAAAATGTATTTCTTGGTTAGAATGCAAAATGAGTTTAGAAAATAGTTTGGCAGTATGTTAATAAAATGAAGCATATACTTATTAACGCTAAGCAATCGGTCTTCTAGTACCTAAGATAAATGAAGACGTGTTCATATAAGTACTTGTACACAAATGCTCATACAAGCTTTATTCAGCTGATAAACTGATAAAATGTAGTATACCCATACAGTGGAATCTATTCACCAATAAAAAAGAGACAGAACTATTGATACATGTAACAACATGGATGAATCTCAAAATAATTATGCTGAGTGAAAGAAGCCAGACATAAAATGAGTACATATTGTATGATTTCATTTATATGAAATTCTAGAAAAGGCATTATGGAATGGTTTTTCGAGGGGTCAGGGGAGGAGATTAATTGCAAAAGGGGTAGTAAGAACTTTTTGGGTTAATGAAAATGCCTACATCATGGTTCTGGTGGTAACACAACTAAATATCTGTTAAAACTGTACAGTTAAAGTAGGTGAATTGTGCCTGTAAATTATATCTGAAAGCTGATATTTAAAAAAAAAAAAAATTTATGTCATAGTACTCCTATGAAAGGAATAGTAAGACTCAAATGAAGTACAGAGCTCTACTTAGCTTGGGATTATGTTTATAATGGATATTTAAAATAAAATAACTTTAGACCTATTTGTAGTATAGTGACCTTAGCATCATTTTAAGGTTTTTCTTGAATATGAAATGGTCAGGTGGTAGGAATGACAAACAGCATAACTCGAGTAAAATCTTCATGATGGAATTTTGTAGTTTAAAAATATTTCAGAGTTTGTACAAGATAGGGTTTTCTGATAGATTAATAATATTAGTAATCTAATAGAGATTGTCCAATATAGTATTTTTTTTAACCCTATCTAATAGGTAGATTTTGAGGAACTGACTTTTACTCCTCTAAAGCCTTAATTACTTGGGGAAGATAGAGTGGTTGCTAGTTGTGATGTCTTGGGAGCAGATAGGAAAAATGACTTATTTTTCATCTCGGGGAATAGATATGTGCTTTTGTGACATATTTGATGAGGATATCTGATTTTTAGTCATTTTTCAAATGGTAGAAATGGAGGTCCAGAGAAACTTAAGTGACTTGCTGAACTTTTGAGATTCTGATCTTGTTAAAATCATATTGATTCAGCACAAAGATGGACTGCATATTTACTCTTCATGGCACTAACAAGTTCTCCAGTCAGTACCATGACAATGTGAACTGTTGTAAACTATATGTACATCAATGTAAACTATTGTAATGATGTACTACATCTAGAATAAAATTAGGATTTCTATTCCCAGTAATTTTCGGTGAGGTCATGTGATAACTAAGTCTTAATTACTCTTTCTTAGACAAACACATGAAAGATCTACTGTCTAAATTGCTGAACTCAGGCTATTTTGAAAGTATCCCAGTTCCTAAAAATGCCAAGGAAAAAGAAGTACCACTGGAGGAAGAAATGCTAACACAGTCCGAAAAAAAACCACAATTATCGAAGGCTGAATCTGTCAAAGAGCCAGGTTTGTTGTGACCTCTGACAATCCTTGTAGTGGTTGCGTTTTTTAATACCCCAAATGAGTCACATATTGTGCAGTGATTGCCTTATTTTAATTGGTTAGGTTCTGCATACATGGAAATCTTTACTTACTGCAGGATAAACCTAGGTTTATAGAACATCTCTAGGCTTTATCACCATGATTTATAGAGTGAACCTTATTAGAAATATTAGTTTATACTGTGTCCCAAAAGAATACATTGCTTAAGAGGAGGGCATTTATGGAATTTGAATAAACTTCTCTGTTAAACTACTAGTAGGATAATTCTGTTTAAAATTGTTTACAATGGAAGATATAGTAGAATCCAATACTGTAGCAGAATGAGGATATAATTAACCTAATTTGAAATATCGATTTGGGGAAAGTGCTAAAGTCAGTAAAGAAAATATATTTTTTAGATTACCGTTTGCCTGGGGAAAAAATATCTTGAGCAGATGGCACTTTTGCTTTTGTTTGCTGAAGCTGGATTTATTAAATATCTGTTCTTTTTTTTGAGATGGAGTTTCACTCTTGTTACCCAGGCTGGAGTGCAATGGTGCAATCTCGGCTCACCGCAACCTCCGCCTCCTGGGTTCAGGCAATTCTCCTGCCTCAGCCTCCTCAGTAGCTGGGATTACAGGCACTCGCCACCATGCCCAGCTAATTTTTTTTTTTTTGTACTTTTAGTAGAGACGGGGTTTCACCATGTTGACCAGGATGGTTTCGATCTCTTGACCTCGTGATCCACCCACCTCGGCCTCCCAAAGTGCTGGGATTACAGGCTTGAGCCACCGCGCCCGGCCCTAAATATCTCTTCTAAGGAGGTATAGTCCAGGCACGGTTCTGGTAGCCATAAGCAAGAGTCAAACCATTTTCCATGTTTATTTCCTCTTAGTTTTTAATACTAATTCCAGTGCTTCAGTATCTCCACTCTGTTATCTCCTTCTAACCTTAAACTGGCTTGTAAGAGGTTTTTCAGGGCTCTGTTTCAAGCTGAGATGACCAATTTTTACCCCATGGGACATGAGCTATAATGCTAATTTGAAAAAAGCTGTGTTTTAGGGTAAGAGGAAATAAGTCTTATTTTTAATCAGAAATCAGTTTTTTTTTTTTTTTTTGAGACAGAGTTTCACTCATGTTACCCAGGCTGGAGTGCAATGGTGCGATCTCGGCTCACCGCAACCTCCACCTCCTGGGTTCAGGCAATTCTTCTGCCTCAGCCTCCTGAGTAGCTGGGATTACAGGCACGCACCACCATGCCCAGCTAATTTTTTGTATTTTTTAGTAGAGACGGGGTTTCACCATGTTGACCAGGTTGGCCTCTATCTCTTGACCTCGTGATCCACCCGCCTCGGCCTCCCAAAGTGCTGGGATTACAGGCTTGAGCCACCGCGCCTGGCCAGAAATCAGTTTTTAACTGAAACTTGACTTTTGTCTTACGTAAGAAGAGCTACTAGTTTGAACTAGCCTCAGACCACATACTTTGGACTAACAAGCAATAGAATTCTTTTTGCCATCAATATACTTGATTGTATTACCCTTTTTCTGTTATGAGGCTTCTGGAATATATTGCTAGAATGAATTATAGTTGTCATCTGTCTAAAAACTTAAGAGTTCACCTAGTATTTATTTGAATTTGTTTTATCATCCCAGAGTCTCTAATGGAATTTGCACAGCCAGAGATACAACCACAAGAGGTAAGATACTGAAAGACAATTTGCTCATGTTGATTTTTCAGCCTTTTGTATAAGTTGTGGTTAGAAACTAAGGCTCTGGAGCTTGAACCCTGGTTCTGCAGTTTACTAGCTTAGGGACTTTGGGCAAGAAACCTGGTCCAGCTGTGTCTGTTATCCTCATACGTAAAATAGGATAATGATAATGACTACTTAATGGGATTATTGTGAGATTTAAAGAGGTTGATCTAATTTTGAAATTATTTAGATTTCGCCTGGCACACTAACTGCCCAAGTGTTACCTATTTTTGCCTCCTGTGTTAGAGGAACTTTCAGATGCACAGGACTTTACTCTCTCCAGAATTTACTCACATTGGTAGCAGAAAAGGCATTTGTTCTCTTTCTGAAGTGACATTGAAATTCATGGGAAGCTGAAAAGAACGGGATATTCAAAAACAGTATAATTGATGTATAAGGGAAATAAAACACTGGTAACTTAGGAAAGGTAAGGCTTAAGGTTACACATTTTAACTTTGAAGTTGAACTATCCTCTGCCTTTTAATGTTTGAGGGAGTCAACTGGGGAGAGGGGTCCTAAGGCTGGCAAATGTGGAACAACATTCATTGGTAAAGAGTCCGAATCAAGCAAACCTTGTTAGTCTTAGGCAAGTCAAACAGAAATTGCTACTTTTAAAGTATTGAAGTCTGTATTTCTGTTAATTGAGGAAAAAGGAATGGACAGAGAAGTAGGAAAGTCTTTTCAAGTAAAATAAGCACAGAAATTTCATATTAGCACAACAGCTTAGATCAATGAACATAGCAATACTAATAGAGTTGAATATTCCCTTCAAGGTCTTCTATGAATTTTGTGACTTAATTGCATTGTTTCTCTGTCTAGTTTCTTAACAGACGCTATATGACAGAAGTAGATTATTCAAACAAACAAGGCGAAGAGCAACCTTGGGAAGCAGATTATGCTAGAAAACCAAATCTCCCCAAACGTTGGGATATGCTTACTGAACCAGATAGTCAGGAAAAAAAACAGGAATCCTTCAAGTCCTGGGAGTCTCCTGGTAAGCACCAGGAGGTATCCAAGCCTGCAGTTTCCTTAGAACAGAGAAAACAAGATACCCCAAAACTCAGGTCTAGTGTACCAGAAGAGCAGAAGAAGCAGGAGATCTCCAAATCTAAGCCATCTCCTAGCCAGTGGAAGCAGGAAACTCCTAAATCCAAAGCAGGATATGTTCAAGAGGAACAAAAGAAGCAGGAGACACCAAAGCCATGGCCGGTTCAGCTGCAGAAAGAACTAGATCCAAAGAAGCAAACTCCAAAGTCTTGGACACCTTCTGTGCAGAGTGAACAGAACACCACCAAGTCATGGACCACTCCCATGTGTGAAGAACAGGATTCAAAACAGCCAGAGACTCCAAAATCCTGGGAAAACAATGTTGAGAGTCGAAAACACTCTTTAACAACACAGTCACAGATTGCTCCGAAGTCCTGGGGAGTAGCTACAGCAAGCCTCATACCAAATGACCAGCTCCTGCCCAGGAAGTTTAATACAGAACCCAAAGATGTGAGTTGATCTGAATCATTCTGCTTCTGTCACTGTAGGCATAAATAAGGTGTTGTGGGTAGTATCTTTTTAGTTCTCTTTAAAAAAACAACAAAACCCATGTAAGTTTATGTATAAAGTATTTCACCCTCTTTAGTGGGTAGATTTGTTTTCCTTCGAAAACTGAGAGTTAATCTAGTCTGTCTTTGAGCCTAATCTGAGATGAAATTTCTACAGTTATAAAATGTTTTAATGCCAAAATTTTAACAACATAATATGATATCAACATAGTGGATAGTTTAGACAAGATCATTATGTGAACAAGTGAGTAATGTAAATGCTTGTCACAGGATGTGAGATACTGTATTTCATTTGTTGTCATCTACCTGCTATATGAATAACTTTTTCTGACAAGTTAAAATTTTCTACATTCTCTTGCTTCTCTTCTACTCATTTATGGTCACTCAATTTAGCCCAGATCTTCATGAAGAAAGTTTAGGGTTGCAGATATTTCAGTATTGGGGGAAGGGATTTGAATTAGTTCTCTATTTCCATTTCAGAATGAGAATTTTTCCAAAGATAGGAAAACTGTTGGCATTAAATATTTTGTAGCTAGATTTTAGAGTACAAGATTAGTTAAAATATAAGGCCACATTCTTTTAAGGATAAATAACCTATTTCAGGTAGTAACACTTATATTGAATAATTCTTGGGTACAATGCTATGTTAGTGTTGCTTTTTATTAAATTATAAATTAGTTATTTACCACTATGTATAATGCAAACTTGTTACCGCCCCATTTGCTGAGGTATATGAACTTCTGCTTCCGGTGTTCTCTATCTCTATGGAGTAGTCTTTCTTGCACTTTTGTGCCATTTTAGCTAAAGGCTTTCTGATAAACTGTTGACCCTCTAATATAGTAATGTGAAAAGCATTTTGCTTGGGGAAAGCAAAACTTTGCATTTTATAAGTAAATTACCCTTGGCTTAATTCTGGTATATGGGAACAGAATTTTAGAGTTATTTGGCTGCTTTTTCATTCCTTTTTCTCTTCAAGTTGCTAATATTAATTTTAGCTTCTTCCTTACCCTATAGAAGATTGGCAACTTTATTAACCAAATATCAAACAACAGTAACTGTAACATAACTATTTTTGAAAAGCATTTAAAAAGCCAATTTAATATCTCAATAAAGCTACTTTTAAAAACCTGGTTTAAAATTCCACTAGGTATAGCAATGCAGAACCTTTATCATAACAGAATATTATCATGCTATTTGTTGAATTGCATTTAAAATCAGGGTTGCATATTTCAAAAGGTCAAAACTCATATTTAATTTGCTTTCCTAGCACAGATAGCATTATATTGAAATTGTAGTGTTTTTTCAGTGATTCAGAGGATACTTCTTTGTGTAATGTAGTATTTTTCTGTCTTGGAATTTGAGCTGTCTAGAACACTAAGTACAGTCAAATGCAGAATAGAATTCAAAACCAAAAGACTAAATGTGAGATTACTCATTAATGTTCATACTTTCCTTCTAAAAGAGTCCCATATGAATTCACTTACAGTCTCTTAACTCTTATTTTATCTGGTACCTTTGACAAACTTAGCTGTGTACCTTCTTTGTGAATTAGAAGGTGGAGAAGAGGAGCTAATGGAGACTGGCATGCTGACAGCTTTAAAAAGTAACCGTAAATTGGCCTAATTCAGGATGTGCGCAATTTTAAACAATTTAGGATGAAGACTAACCACCTTGTAAACATAAATAGCCCCCGAGAGTGTGCTTACTTTATAACAAAATATAGTGTATCCCCCTCAATTTTAGGGTATGTGTGTATATACTTAAATATGTATTTACATCTTGATTTGTGAAATCAGATACATCTTAAAAATGGGATATTTAAGGTGATAGTAATTTTTGCCCTGTGGAAAAAAAATCATTGGTATGTCTCATAGTCAGTGACATCTTATCCTAGAGGACATTTGGTAACTCATGTCCATAGTGGAAACACTCTTAACAAGGAAGTTCTGCTGGATCTTTTCTTTAAAAACAATATTCCGTATTTTAGAAAGAGTTCCATGAAAATTGTGAAGGGGAAAAATCTGTTTAAAGTTTGCTTATTTAGAAAAGGTATTTATGAGGAAATTCTTTACCTGTGTTAAATGAACATTGCTGTTTTGTCTTTTCCTTTAAGATGTAGTGATAAGCTGTTTCGTAGATTAGCTGTTTCCTAGATTAGGGTCTTAGCTGTTTCCTAGATTAGAATTTGAATTTCACTGTTAAACATTATGGGTTTATTTTGTAGGTGCCTAAGCCTATGCATCAGCCTGTAGGTTCTTCCTCTACCCTTCCGAAGGATCCAGTATTGAGGAAAGAAAAACTGCAGGATCTGATGACTCAGATTCAAGGAACTTGTAACTTTATGCAAGTATGAGTCATTTACAAAATCTTAAATGATATTTATGGGAGTTCTGATTGGAAACATTACAGTGAAATTATTAAGAGCATAGATTATTCTGTCAAGTCCTGGCTCTGCCGTCTCCTAGCTCTCCTAGCCTAGAGTTTAGGCAAATTACTTGATTCTACCTCAGTTTCTTTATTTGAAAAATGAGGAGTATTGTTTCTACTTCCTAAGTTTGTTAGAACAACAACAAAAATAATTAAACGTGTGAAAAGCTTAACTTGCTCTAGTATCGTTACTGCTATAGATCATCAATAGTGAGAACTCTGAGAACCCACTGTAAGAACCTACTGTATGCTTGGTATTGTTAGGTACCATTGCATTATAGATAGAGAAAATAAGACATTCATTGCCTTCAATGGATTTATATTCCAGTTGTAGAAGATTGTAAATTTGTGTTAAATCAGTAGTTAAATGATAAATTGTGTTATACAGTATGTTTAATTAAGTTGTGAGATACAGACACTTACAGAATTTGAGAATGATATGAGATTACTGAGGACTGAAGTAGTCAAATAAGTATTTTTGTTTAGTGAAAGATCCTGAGCTTTGAATATAGGCCTGGGTTTAAATTTCAGTTCTGTTACCAGCTGTTTATTTAACCTCCCACACTTATTTGCAAAATGTAGGAATTGCCTATACCATCAGATTACTTGAAGATAAAAGAACTTAAATGCTCCCTGCAAGGGTGTAGTTTAAGTATGCAAAATACTGGGAAGTTTTTTGGGAGAACCAAGATAGGTAGATAAAAGAGAATGGTTTCTCATTGTGAAAGTGTTTTAACAGCATGAGTTAGTAAATGGTTGAAATAAATACATGCTCCTTGGTTGGGTGTAATAAAAATGAGGGTTCTGAGTAGACTAGGATTGATGACTGTGTTTAGGGCCTTAGTAAGGTTAAGAGTTTGTTTTCTGACTTAGGCTTTAGAATTACAATTGTAGTGTTTTTGTTGTTTTGTTTTTTTTTTTAAAGGCATGATCTAGCTCTGCTGGCTGAGGCTGGGGTGCAGTGGCGTGTTCATAGCTCACTGTAGCCTCAAACTCCTGGGCTCAAGTGATCCTCCCGTCTCAGCCTCCTAAGTATCTGGGACTACAGGCACATACCACCATGCCTAGCTAATTCTTAAAAAAACTTTTAGTAGCAAGAAAGTCTTACTTTTTTGCCCATGCTGGTCTTGAACTCCTGAGCTCAAGCAGTCCTCCTACCTCAGCCTCCTAAAGTGCTCGGATTACAGGTGTGAGCCATAGAGCACGGCCTGTGCTTGTGGTTTTAACACTCTACACGCCTTAAGGGTTGGCAGTTACTTTAGATTTTACTTTCAATTCTTAATTTCTTTTTCAATGAAGACTTTTTGACCTCTTGAGATAGTGATTAGCTAGATACTTATAGCTTTAGCTAGATATCTGTAGCTAATAGTCTATAGGCAGCATCATGAATAATTTAATGGTAATAGCTTTTAAATGACTAATCTTTGTTTTTTACTCCTTATTTAAAATCATGTCTTTAGGAGTCTGTTCTGGACTTTGACAAACCTTCAAGTGCAATTCCATCGTCACAGCCGCCTTCAGCTACTCCAGGTAGCCCCGTAGGTATGTAATCATGCTAAAGACTTGGAGCAAACATCTTGAGCTTCCAGCTGTTTGTTGTTGTTGTCTTTTCAAATGATATTATTTTAGATGTCCTAATATGTTGGTGTATTTTTTCTAACTGTATCCATCTGTTAACAGTTATATGTGGGTAAATTACCATTAGGACATTAGTGTACTTAACTGACTTGGTTTCATGTTTTGGAGAAAGGCTCTGGCTAGGTGAATGGAAATACTCAATAGCTTTTTTATAGTTTATGTTGTTGGAGTGAATTCTAACTAGAACTTGCTTGACTCCTTCGGACTCTAAATCTAGTGTTGAGGCTTTTGGGTCTTAACTACTGGTCAGATTACTACAATGAAGTGTAGAACAGTGATTAACACAGTAACTAATGAAGGAGACTACTTTTGAATCTGGCCAGATGCTTCAGTGCTTAGGCCTTTTGCTCCGTGTTTGTTTCCCTCCAGAGAGGAGTGACATAAAGCTAGTCCAGCTGTAGTGAGCAGTATACACCAGCTTGATGATTGGTGTAGCAATTCCTGGATGAAGTAAGGAGAGTAAATAGAGAGTAACTAATAAAAATGATGGATATTAACAAGAAGAAACAAACTATATAATTGAAAAGTATGTTAATGTATGTAATCAGAAAAAAACTGAACAGATGATCCAGATAAGGTTGACTTTGAAATTTGTGAAACTTAAGTTTATCAGTTAATTGCTATGCCTGGTAGCTCAGGTCTTATCTTCCAGATCACTATTATCAGTTATTTTTAAATGTCTTAGTTCTTTTTTTTTTTTTTTTTGAAAGTCTTGAAATGCTACTTTGCCCATTCAACCTTAAAACATCACTCTGTGTCACAGTGGAACTAGTATTTTCCATTCTTCTACAGTTCTCTTTTTAAAACTCGAATAGATTAAAGTGCATGGTGAACTTGAGACTTAGTCCTTCCAGCTAATGCCTTTTTCTGTGAAGTGTATACCTTAGTTTCCTCCTAGTTGATATGCATAAACTTTTGTCTTCCCTTAGTAGTTACTGTTTATTTTACTCCTTGCAGCATCTAAAGAACAAAATTTGTCCAGTCAAAGTGATTTTCTTCAAGAGCCATTACAGGTAACTTTCCAAATTAATCTTTTATTCTTCTTTGCTACTGAAGGAAGAAGCTCTTACTTTGGAAAGAATAATCAGACTTACTGATTCTAATGTACCTAATAAAATTATTAAACATGTTCTAAGCATATCTTGTTTTGTAGACTAAATATAACTTGTCCTAAAATGATTACCTGATGACTATGCTGAAAACATCTATTGTAATACAGGTTTGCTGACTTTAGTAAGGAGAGAGCAAGCCTGAAGAGATCAGAGGGTGCCTTGTCTAAGAATATTATGTTCTCTTGAGCTACTTAAGTTGTTTAATTTATTAGCATAGTAAAGGGTCTGTAGAAAGAAATTAATTGTGTTTAATTCATTGTTAACCAGTCCCCTACCCCCTACAGTAGTTCACATTCTGTGGAACTTATTTTTACAGAATAAACTTAGAGATACAAATGGACCAGATCACTGACATTGCTAAATGAATGCCAGTTCCATTTCCATCAATAGTAAGAAGGTTCACTTGTTTTCTCGTCATTACCTTTGAACAAAAATTTCTCTGTGTCCCTATGAAAAGCTTATGGCAGTTCTCCTGACAGTAGCTGCTTTTACTATAAGTTAAACATTTTGACAAGGTTGTTCAACAGTTGCAGCCCTTTATTTCTAAAGCTTTGGAGTAAATAACATTTGTTTACAGTGGTTTGTATATATTTTGGTGAGGTGGTGGTTCAATTTTTTTTTTTCCGTAAGAGAGATGGGTCTTACTATGTTGCCCAGGCTGGTCTCAAACTCCTGGGCTCAAGCAGTCGTCCTCTACAGTCTCCCAAAGTGTTGGGGTTACAGATGTGAGCCACTGCACCCAGCTCTTAATTTTCAAACTGTATTTGTTGAGCAGGGTATTTTAGGGTTTTTCCTACTTTCCTCCAGTTCACTCACTGCTTTTACTAAAACAGTTAAATTTTATCTGTTCTAGCTGTTTAGGATTCTGCATAAGGCTTTCAATTGACAAATTAAAGTTTTTTAAAAGCTCTAGTCTAGGTTAGTAGTTCTCTGGTGCAGGCTGTGGGATGGGTGCATCAGATACACATTTCTAGATAAGACCTTACACCTGTTGGAGCACAATTTTCTAGGGTGTTACCTATATTTTTAAAAGCCTCCTGAGCTGGGCATGGTGGCTCATGCTTTTAATCTCAGCACTTTGGGAAGCTGAGGCAGGCAGATCATAAGGTCAGGAGATCAAGACCATCTTGGCTAACACTGTGAAACCCTGTCTTTACTGAGGGTATAAAAAATTAGCCAGGCGTGGTGGCATACGCCTATAGTCCCAGCTACTCGGGAGGCTGAGGCAGGAGAATCACTTGAACCCGGGAGGCAGAGATTGCAGTGAGCTGAGATCATGCCACTGCACTCCAGCCTGGCGATGAAGCAAGACAACGTCTCAAAAAGACAAAAGCTTTCTGGATCAATCTTCGCACCCGTTTTTTGGAACATTAGTTTCAAACATGTTTATTCACCATCATCCCACCTCCAACTGGTCTACTTAAAGAATGGTAATTTGGAAGGAAGAGCTGCCATCACTTCTAAGTAAATACCAATGTAAATGTCTTTGTTATTAAATGAACCTTTTAACTGAAATTCAAGCCATTTAAAGATTATCAAATGGCCTAAGATGCCTTAACTTAGCATCTGTGGAATTTCCCTCAGCAGTAGAGTTATTTCCCCACAGCAGCCAGTTCTGCTTTTCTTGGGCTCTTGTCTCATTAATGACAGAGCCAAAAGAAAGACCTAGTTTTAGAAACACTCTAATCTCATGATGGTTCTAATATTTTGGCCAGATCTAAGTTATGCCTATTTATTTGGTTATATAAAATGTTCAGAAGGGTTTCTGACATTTTTTTTCCATAAGATCTTAAAACTTAATCTCCATTCTTCTTCCTAAAA
This sequence comes from Sapajus apella, assembly GCF_009761245.1. Classification (NCBI taxonomy): domain Eukaryota; kingdom Metazoa; phylum Chordata; class Mammalia; order Primates; family Cebidae; genus Sapajus; species Sapajus apella. The sequence continues at coordinate 321,420 of NW_022437123.1, forward strand.
AGCAGCATACCATAATGGTTTTTTCAAGAAGGTCACAAAAACATAGTTTCTCTGTTTTGTTACCCTTCATTAGTTTCCAGTTCAGCTATTTTATTACTTGGGCTTCTGAGAACCACACAGAAGCATTTAGATAAAAGGAGTGGATTTGCTGACACTTTGAATCTTGCTGTTGCCAGATTTTTATGGGTGTCTCTGCTATATTTGAATACCTGTTGTGCCATAGAGGTCTTTCCTAGCTACTCTTTTCATTTTCTGTTGGCTACAGTTGTCACAACTTTAGTTCCTAATGTGCTTTCTCCCAATTTTTATTTTATACATACTATCAACTTTAATTTTTCACTGGAATTTTCATTCTGATTTATGTAGAGCTTATTCGTCCTGTTTATACTTCAGCCTGCCTCTTTCGGACGCTGGTAGTACTTAGCGTGAAAGCATCGTTATTAGGATCTCTGGCAGAGCTATGCCTACATTGTTAAAGGTGCCCAGCACTCACCTTCCTGTGAATGGTATCTAGTGCAGGGCCAAGAATCAGTGAAAATGGGATGAGATGTGTAGTTTTGTGACCGGGCCTGGAAAGGCAGTGTAGCAGTCTGCTTGGGCTTGAATCTCAGCTCTGCCAGTTAATTGTAATGTGATCTTGGGCAGATTTCTTAACCTTGCTTTGCCACTGCTTAATTGTCAATAAAACGAGAATAGTATCTACCTCACAGATTACTGTTAGGATTAAATATATTAACATGTGTAAAGTGTGTTTAGCAGGGTTCTTGGCACATATGGCTTTTCAGTTAGAGTAACATATTAGGAAGACCAGGGCCCAAGAAATATAAAGTGAACAAAATGTGCCTTTTTTCCTGTGTCTAGGCTACTTCTTCTCCAGTTACTTGTAACTCAAATGCTTGCTTGGTTACTACTGATCAGGCTTCTTCTGGATCTGAAACAGAGTTTATGACCTCAGAGACTCCTGAGGTAAAAGACCAATTGTCTTAATTTCTTTTGTGTCTTAAAGAATAGCAGAGCCAGTTTATCTTATGAATTACAGGCATGATTAGTTGAATGATGTAACATTTATACTTTATTAATGTATTGCTTTCTATAGATGTTGTGATCTTGGAACTTACACAGGTAACTTTATTGTGGCTTTGCCACATAAATAGATATAATATTGTATTGTCGTATCTAGTGCAATAAATGTCAATTTTAACATAAAAAAGTATAGGTAGCATTAAGTCAAGTTTTACATTGAAGGACTTTTACATTGAAAAAGGAGAAAAGTCTCTTATTTGTGTAACTAAAAGCTCAATAACTTTATATAGTTAATATTAGCACCTACTGAGTTGAAATGAATTAGTTTTGTTTTGGCTTTGTCAAAAGTATTTTGGGTTGGGTACGGTGGCTCATGCCTGTAATCCCAGCCTTTTGGGGAGGCTGAGGCAGGTGGATCACTTGAGGTCAGGAGTTCAAGACCAGCCTGGCCAACATGGTGAAGCCCTGTCTCTACTAAAAATACAAAAATTAGCTGGGTGTGGTGGCATGTGCCTCTAGTCCCAGATACTCGGGAGGCTGAGGCCAGAGAATTGCTTAAACCCAGGAGGTGGAGGTTGCAGTGAGCTGAGATCGCACCATTGGCTGATACTGCATTTCTCCTCCCCAGGCAGCAATTCCCCCAGGCAAGAAAGCATCTTCACTGGCTTCTGTAAATCCTTCCATGGCAAAGGGCTCTGAATAGGGCTTCCAGTCACCTCCAGCAAGTAGTTCAGTAACTGTTAACACAGCACTTTAGCCTGGGTGACAGAGTGAGACTCTGTCTCAAAAAAAAAAAAAGGAGTTTAGAGTATTATGTTTGTGCTTTCAATTCTGAGTTATAGTTTTTGCTAAGTTTGAGTAAATCCTTGAGATGGACGTAGTAAAATGAATTTCAAGGGGTAATTTAGCAACTATCAGATATATTTTGTTAACTATTAAGGATATGTATGCATTATAGAATATAAGAAAATATAGATAATCCTTAGTTTCTATGGTGCTGATATGATCTAAATTTAAATTATCTCATTCCTCATTTTAAGAAGAGGAAGAAGTGATTGTTACCAAGTAACTCATAGCTATCTGCTTCACAATCTAGTTGAGATTGGTTTTTGGTATTTTTTTAAGCCTTTGGATTTATAATCTGTTATGTCAGGAACTTGTGGCTTCCTTAGGTAAGGATTACTTAAATTGGATTGGAATTGTTTTCTGTTTTAGGTAGCTGACTTAGAAATCCACTAATAAGTGTTTAAAATAGAGAAAAATTAATACTAGACAACTAACCCAAGGTTTTTCTTAAATCCAATTCTGCTGTATAAATTTTCAATAATACTAGGTTCTTAACTGGAAAGTACCATTTCAGGGTTTGAAAAGGACTAGGTGCCTGTAAAAAGTTGAGTCCCTCATCTATTAGACTGATTATTGGTAAGACTCTGACTTAGTCAGCAAGCTGTGCAAAGCAAATACTGGTGTGCATCCTCAGCAATTGAGATTTGAAATTGTAAGCAAAAGCTATTCTTTTGCATTCCTGTGTCCAAATGTCATCCTAAAGAACTTGCTGACTTATGCCAGTTTGTGTTTTAGAGTAAGTTAACTGCTTGTTTTGTGTTTGGGTTTTAGAGTAAGTTAACTGCTTGTTATGTGGCAGGTGATTGGCTGATACTGCATTTCTCCTCCCCAGGCAGCAATTCCCCCAGGCAAGAAAGCGTCTTCACTAGCTTCTGCAAATCCTTCCATGGCAAAGGGCTCTGAACAGGGCTTCCAGTCACCTCCAGCAAGTAGTAGTTCAGTAACCATTAACACAGCACCCTTCCAAGCCATGCAGACAGTGAGTATAAAACATGAATGATGATTGCAGTTAATTATTCCTGTTAAAAAGCCATTGTTTCTCTTGCATAATTATTGGATACTATGTGAAAAGTTTGCCTTTTGTAAAACTTATTTGGGTTGGTAGAATTATATTTGGACAATGGCAATACTGTTTGTGGCAGAAGAATAGAAAATCCACCTCTAGAATTTTGAATAGGTGTTTTATCAGAGCACAATTCCCTCTTTCAGAATTAGTAACAGGCAAAGCTGAGGACCCATATTAAACAAACAAAATGTGTGAGTGAGAAACAGGGTTTTCTACTAACAGCTTAATAATACTAATTATTATTATTTATTTATTTATTTATTTATTTATTTTTTTTTTTGGAGACGGAGTTTCGCTCTTGTTACCCAGGCTGGAGTGCAATGGCGCGATCTCGGCTCACCGCAACCTCCGCCTCCTGGGTTCAGGCAATTCTCCTGCCTCAGCCTCCTGAGTAGCTGGGATTACAGGCATGCACCACCACGCCCAGCTAATTTTTTGTAGTTTTAGTAGAGGCGGGGTTTCACCATGTTGGCCAGGATGGTCTTGATCTCTTGACCTCGTGATCCACCCACCTCGGCCTCCCAAAGTGCTGGGATTACAGGCTTGAGCCACCGCGCCTGGCCTCAATACTAATTATTAATGTAGCCTTGTAGTATAGTTTGAAATCAGGTAGCGTGATGCCTCCAGCTTTGTTCTTTTTGCTTAGGATTGTCTTGGCTATGCCAGCTCTCTTTTGGTTCCATATGAAGTTTAAGGTGTTTTTTTCCAGTTCTGTGAAGAAGGTCATTGGTAGCTTGATGGGAATAGCATTAAATCTGTAAATTACTTTGGGAAGTATGGCCATTTTCACGGTATTGATTCTTCCTAACCGTGAGCATGGAATATTTCTCCATCTGTTTGTGTCCTGTCTTACTTCCTTGAGCAGTGGTTTGTAGTTCTCCTTGAAGAGGTCCTTTACATTCTTTGTTAGTTTCATTCCTAGGTATTTTAGTCTTTTTATAGCAATTGTGAATGGCAGTTTGCTCATGATTTGGCTCTCTCTTAGTCTGTTAATGGTGTATAGGAATGGTTGTGATTTTTGCATGTTGATTTTGTATCCTGAGACTTTGCTGAAATTTCTTATTGGTTTAAGGAGATTTGGGGCTGAGGTGATAGGGTCTTCTAAATATACAATCATGTCATCTGCAAATAGAGACAATTTGACTTTCTCCTTTCCTAATTGAATACCGTTTATTTTTTATTCTTGCCTAATTGCTCTGACTAGAACTTCCAATACTACATTGAATAGGAGTGGTGAAAGAGGGCATCCTTGTCTAGTGGCGGATTTCAAAGGGAATGCTTCCAGTTTTTGCCCATTCAGTATGATATTGGCTGTAGGTTTGTTGTAAATAGCGTTTATTGTTTTGAGATACATTCCTTCGATACCTAATTTATTGAGAGTTTTTAGCATAAAGGGCTGTTGAAGTTTTTCGAAAGCCTTCTCTGCATCTGTTGAGATAATCATGTGGTTTTTGTCTTTGGTTCTGTTTATGGGGTGGATTACATTTATCGATTTGTGTATGTTGACCCAGCCTTGCATCCCTAGAATGAAACCTTCTTGATCGTGATGGATAAGCTTTTTGATGTGCTGTCGCAATTGGTTTGCCATTACTTTATCGAAGACGTTCCTCATGGATATTGGCCTGAAGTTTTCTTTTTTTGTTGAGCCTCTGCCAGGTTTTGCTATCAGGATGATGTTAGTCTCATAAAATGGCCAACAAAAACATGAAAAAATGCTCATCATCACTGATTATTAGAGAAATGCACATCAAAACCACAGTGAGGTACCATCTCACACCAGTTAGCATGGTGATCATTAAAAAATCTGGATACAACAGATGCTGGAGAGGATGTGGAGAAATAGGAACACTTTTAAACTGTTGGTGGGAGTGTACATTAGTTCAGCCATTGTGGAAGACAGTGTGGCACTTCCTCAAGGACCTAGAACTAGAAATACCATTTGACCCAGTAATCCCATTACTGGGTATATACCCAAAGGATTATAAAACATTCTATTATAAAGATGCATGCATACGTATGTTCATAGCTGCACTGTTTGCAATAGCAAAGACCTGGAACCAACTCAAATGCCCATCGAAGATAGACTGGGCAGGGAAAATGTGGCACATATACACCATGGAATACTATGCAGCCATAAAAAATGATGAGTTTGTGTCCTTTGTAGGGACATGGATGAACCTGGAAACGGTCATTCTCAGCAAACTGACACAAGAACAGAAAATCAAACACCACATTTTCTCACTCATAGGTGGGTGTTGAACAGTGAGAACACATGGACACAGGGAGGGGAGCATCACACACTGGGGTCTGTTGGGGTGTGCCAAGGGAGGGACAGCAGGGGAATGGGGAGGTCAGGAAGGGATAACATGGGGAGAAATGCCAGATGTAGGTGACGGGGGGATGGAGGCAGCAAACCACATTGCCATGTGGGTACCTATGCAGCAATCCCACATGATCTACACACGTACCCCAGAACCTAAAGTAGTATAAAAATAAATAAATAATTAAAAAAAAAAAATACTAGTATCAGTACTAGTGTTATTCCCTAACATCAGTAACCTGAAATACCAGACACATACATGGGTGTTCTGTCATTGCAGAAACTTGCATTTCATTTTATCCTGGCCTCAAGATGGTTTTTGGAGATTTGTTCAGATTTGTGTGGTGTTTTGAATTATGCAGCTTCTTTTTTTTTTTTTTTTTTTCCAAATTTTAATAGATTGGTTTTTTTTTTTTTTTTTGCTAATATTACAGCTAGTTTGGTATGTTAATTCTCTAAACACAGACTAGTATAAAACAGTTCTTTGTGGTGGGGGTAGCTTCAGTGAGCCAGTAAATACCCTTCCTGTTGGTGTCCTACTCCAAACACTTTGGAATGATGGTGGTAGTGGGGCCAGTGGAGTAACAGTGGAAAGCAGGCACCACCCAGGGAAATCAGCTGGTGAATCCAGACAGCTGAATTCACTCAACTGATCACTTAGAATATCTTAGTTCTAGATAGATACCTTGATTTCCTTGCTTTTCACTCTTTTTCTGTCAGTTCATCCTGCATAGTATAGCCACATTGGTTTTACCTTTTCTTTTTTCTAATTAAAAGCAAGCAGTATTCCATTACAGAAGGAAATTGAGTCCTCGGCCTAACACTCAGTACCTTTTCACATCTGTTAACCTGCCACACTTAGTCCCCTGAGCTTGCCTTATACATTCTTGTCACAATACCGTTTGCTCATGCCAATCTGTTTTCTCTGCCTGTTTGAATCCCACCTAGTTCACATTGGTCCTTACTGATTTATTGATTATATAATAGTTATAAAACCAGGAACTGTTCTTAATCACTGAGGTTGTAGCAGTGAGAAAAAGAAAAGTAGGCTCAGGAAACTCGACATTTTACTATGGAGGTAGGAGGGCTAGGGAGACAAATACCTGTATATCGGGTGCTGTGTGATACAAGGAAAAACGGAGCAGAATTGGGGAGGTAGACAGTCATAGAAGGAGAGATCATTGCTTGCAACCTGGTAAAGATTCAGTAAATGGTAAAATATTTCATTCATCTTTAGTTTTTGAAAAACTCCTTTCCCTTATATAGCTTTTATTCTCAGTAAGCATTATTATGATAGCATAATAGCAGGAAGATTAACTTTTGCTCTTCAGTGTAAATTCTGTCAGGAATCAAGGAGGAGTGTTGTTTTGATTTTTTTACTATGGTAAAATATATGTAACACAGAATTTACCATTTTAACCTTTTTAAAGTATACAATTCGTGGCATTAAATACATTCATAATGTGCAGACATCATCACTATTTCCAGAACTTTTTCATTATTCCAAACAGAAACTTAGTATCCATTAAGCAACAACTTCTTATTTGTAACCCCCTCCACAGCTCTGGTAACCTCTATTCACTTTGTTTCTACAAATTTACCTATTCTATCTAAGTGGTATCCTGTATCATTTTTCCTTTTATATCTGGATTTTTGCACTTTGCATAATGTTTTCGGAGTTCATTCATGTTATAGAGTATATCAGAATTCCATTTTTGTACTGCCGAATAATAATCCATTTCATGTATGTACTTCCTTTTGCTTCTCCATTCAAGAGTATTTAAGTTGTTTGTACCTTTTGGATATTCTGAATAATGCTGCTATGAACGTGGGTATATAAATATCTATTTAGTCCCTATTTTCAATTATTTTGGGTATATACCTAGAAATGGAATTAGTGGATCATGTATTGTGTATGCTTTGAGAAGGCAGTATGCTATTTTCCATAGTGGTGGCTGGACCATTTTGCATGCCTACCGGCAAGGCATGAGAGTTTCAGTTCCTCCACATCCTTGCCAACACTTATTTTCTGTCATTTTGAAAGTAGTCCTACTAATGAGTATAAAACTGTATTGCATTATCGTTTTGATTTACATGTTCCTAATGATTAATGATAGTGAGCATGTTTTCATGTGCTTATTTGCACATTTATCTTCTTTGGAGAGATGTCTGTTCAAGTCCTTTGCCTGCAAAATAGAAGTTTTTGATTGTAGAATTTTGCTGGATGTCACCCTTGAGCATTTTCTCTGAAACTTTCCAGATGACTCAGTGTGTTCTTGTCTTTTAAGGTGTTCAATGTTAATGCACCTCTGCCTCCACGAAAAGAACAAGAAATAAAAGAATCCTCTTATTCACCTGGCTACAATCAAAGTTTTACTACAGCAAGTACACAGACGCCACCCCAGTGCCAACTGCCAGCTATACATGTAGAACAAACTGTCCTTTCTCAAGAGACTGGTAAGATCTTTGCATATGGTATTTGGAAGACTTAGATGGATAGCCAGTTAAATGGAAAGCAAGTCTAGCAAGTCTGGAGTGACACTTGAGAAGTATTCTCCTGACTAGTAAGCATTATTTCTTCATGTGTTCCTCCAATGTTGAGAAAAACCTAATGCCTTTTCTTGTATTAAGCTTACCTATTAATTTTAATTTTTGTAGACATGGAACTGAGATGGCTGATTTAACCTTGAAGTAGGTTTGTATTTTTAAATCTATTTGCTTTGATTACCACAGACAGTGATTGAGGTAAATGGGCACCATCTGGCTGCTTATATGAGGATTTTGAAACCATTCTGTGGTTAACAGAATGTCCTTTTTTATCTTATAAAAAAAGATTGAAGAATGAAGATATAACTTAGTATGCTCATTGTATCATTTGCTTAGAAATGGGAGGCTATTTTGAGTCTTTCATACAAGAATAGGTAACTTTGTACTTTGTCTTAATTTAAGAAGCAGTTGTAGATTTTTCATATTGGTATTTCAGATTCCTATTGAATTTTTTAACTGAAGGTGGAGCAAATGAATGAGCGTTCTGAGTACTTGGCTAACCAAGTGACGAAGAGGCAGTAATATAACTCCTGAGACCTAGGCACAAATGACCTGATTCTCTGCTCCCCTGTACTGTTGAAAGACAGGGCAGGTGATGTACGCAAATGTGCCTTCTCAGATATAGTACTAATTAGAATCAGTTTTCTTTTACTCCCTCATTTGGAATATTTAGCCTGGTTTTTAAAAATGGTTGTAAAATAGGCATAAAAATTACCATTTCAGTCATTTTTAATTGTATAGTTCTGTGGCATTAAGTACATGCAAATTGTTGTGTAATTATTACTACTGTCCACCTCCAGAACTTTTCCATCTTTCCCCAACTGAAACTTTGTAATCATTTAATACTAATTCCTCCTCCTCCTCTCCCCCCAGCCCCTGGCAACCACCATTCTACTTTCTGATTCTGAAAATGACTGCTCTAGGTACCTCATATAAGTGGTATACAATATTTGTGCTTTTGAAACTGGTTTATTTTACTTGGCATGTCTTAAGAGTTTATTCATGTTATAGCATGAGTAAAAATTTTCTTCCTTTTTTAGGCTAAATAATCCATTATGTATATGAATTATGTATTTGAGATATGTAGATGAATTATATATATGAATGTATTTCCTATTTATTTTTAAAGGGAGCAAATTAATGATTTTGATATATATTGGCTTTTAAGTATAAAGACTATTACCATTTAACTCTTAGACTCTAAAACCGTTTTTCTTAAGCAGCAAATTATCATCCCGATGGAACTATTCAAGTAAGCAATGGTAGCCTTGCCTTTTACCCAGCACAGACGAATGTATTTCCCAGACCTACTCAGCCATTTGTCAATAGCCGGGGATCTGTTAGAGGATGTACTCGTGGTGGGAGATTAATAACCAATTCCTATCGGTCCCCTGGTGGTTATAAAGGTATGCCCTGAATAAAATTTAATTCTACTGAATTATTTCGTCTGTATGTTTACTTGACTCAAACCATTTTTACCTAACCCTGCTCCCTTTTGTCATTTACAATGTAGTAGAGAATTTTCTGTTTGTGGATAGTAGAATATTTTTAATATACGTATTCTCTGTAACAGAGGAACTAACTTTCTGAATGAAAAGCAGATTAGAATTTGAGACTACTGAAGTAGAAAAGTTTCACCATCTTCTTTTACAAAGGATGAATTTCATATTTTAATAATGTTTTTCTTTTGTAAGTCAAAAAAAGTTAAGTCAAACTGCTAAAAGTACGTCATACTTACAAAATGCCCAATTTCTAGTTATTTGTTAGATTATGTCACAAAGAATATAGAATTTGAGACTATAATAGTGATAATCTCTTAAATTTTTGTTATGGTTCCAAGTTTCCTAGCCAGTACTTATTATTAACAAAAATACTCTAGACAGGCTGAGTGCAGTGGCTCACGCCTGTCATCCCATTACTTTAGGGTGCCAAAGTAGGAAGATCATTGAGGCTGGGAGTTTGAGACCAGCCTGGGCAACATAGTGAGACACTCTCTTTGCAAAGAATTTTAAAAATTAGCTGGGCATTGTGATGTGCACCTGTAGTCCCAGCTACCTGGGAGGCTGAACTGGAAAGAATGCTTGAGTCCAAGAATTTGAGGTTACAGTGAGCTGTTATCTCACTGCTATGCTCCAGCCTGAGTAACAGAGCGGGACACTGCATATAAAAAAACAAACAACAAAAAAACAATTCTAGACAGAGGTCCTAAGTAGCTAACTGCCCTACCACCACCCTTTCCCAACCACAACTTGCATTCCAGCAGTGGTAAATGTCTAAACCTGGCTTCTTTGAAGACAGCAGTGTTTTATAAATGTGTGTTTTACTGTGGAAGTAATATTAGTAGAGTTTGCTTAAAGAAGTCATAAGTCTAATGATGGCGTTATATAATCAGTTTAACTTTTAAAGCATATAGAATTAGACTGTTAAAAAGTTTAATATGGCCAGGCGTGGTAGCTCGTGCTTGTAATCCCAGCACTTTGGGAGGCGGGTGGACACAAGGTCAAGAAATTGAGACCATCCTGGCCAACATGGTGAAACCCTGTCTCTACTAAAAATACAAAAAATAGCCGAATGTGGTGGTGTGCACCTCTAATCCCAGCTACTTGGGAGACTAAGGCAGGAGAATCGCTTGAATCCGGGAGATGGAGGTTGCAGTGAGCTGAAATCGTGCTACTGTACTCCAGCCTGGGCAACACAGCGAGACTCCAGCTAAAAAACAAAACCAAAAAAACAAAAAAAGTTTAATATGATTTTGTCCATAATCTTATCTAAGTTTGTTTATTTATTAGGTTTTGATACTTACAGAGGACTCCCTTCCATTTCCAATGGAAATTATAGCCAGCTGCAGTTCCAAGCTAGAGAGTATTCTGGATCACCTTATTCCCAAAGGGTAAGTAAGAATAGTTGTCACAGTTGAATTAGTGGTACAGTTGTTGATGTTACGTTGGTGATTCAAGTATATAGCAGTCATAATTTGTTTTCTAAAAGTGCACTCTTACTTTTAGAACTACTCGTTAAGTCTTAGGGAGAGTCGAGTTGGAAGCTTTTTCCAGTTACCCAAGGAAGAAAAATAACTGCTTGATATATGAAACTTAGAAGGTATTAAGAACATTATGAATCATGTTGTTTGCATTAATTCATTATTTTATAGGAGAAACTGGGGTTCACAGGTTTAGGTCATTCATCAAAGAAATTGTAAATGAAGATTAGAATGTGACTTTCTTATTCTAGAGCCCATGATTTTAACGTTACTATATTGCCTTCAACTTAATTTGCCTGAAAAGCAAATATAGCAAAGCCCTTTTTCATAAGGTTTTTTGTTGTTGTTGTTGTTGTTGTTTATTCTTATTTGAAGAACCCAGCATATTTTCTTTACTACATATGATAAAAGACTTGTAAGAGTATGTTAGAAATTCCACTTTAACAAACCTTGGGAATTTATGGATTTGAATCTATACTACATCAGCATTTTTAGTTTTGAAGTTTTACAAGCCTTTGAGTATGTATATGGTACCATACTGAATTCTGTTGGCAATATGTAAAAATACCTAAGCTTGAAGAGCTTACAGTTACATGAGGTAGGATGGGTATCTACACAGAGGCAGTATTGAAAAGGGTGAAGGCCTAGTGCAGTGTGAGATTACAGCTCACACCTGTAATCCTATCACTTTGGTAGGCTGTGGCGGGTGGATCACTTGAGGTCAGGAGTTTGAGACCAGCCTGACCAATATGGTGAAACTCCATCTCTACTAAAAATACAAAATTAGCCAGATGTGCTGGCACACGTCTATAATCTCAATTACTCAGGAGGCTGAGGCAGAAGAATTATTTGAACCTGTGAGGAGGAGGTTGCAGTGAGCCGAGATCGTGCCATTGTACTTCAGCCCGGGCAAGAAGAGCAAAACTCCATCTCAAAAAAAGAAAAAAAAAAGTGTGAAAAACACCTTGGATCTAAATGCCTTGGGTTTGACCCCTCATTTATCACTTCTCTTGCCTTGTGACTTTGGATATGTTAGTGAAACTTTTTGAGCTCTAGTTCCTCATCTGTTTTTCATCTAATGCTGAAGGGTAGTGAGGTTTTCTCCGTGAGATATTCTGAGAATTAAATGAACTAAAGCACTTAAGTACTTAGCACTACAGAGCCAGCTGTGTATATCAGCCATGCAAATATTAGATGTTCTTACATGATTCTGAGGGAATGTATGTGAGGGGAGGATGTCGATTAATATAGATGTCAGTAAAAGAACTGTCTCTTCTTAATACCACTATTACAGTATTTTTGTGTGCTCTTTTACATTTCTTCCTGAGGAACAAGAAATTGATAATGCTGGTTGCTCTTGCAAAGCGATGACTGGGAGTATGGAATAAGAGTCTTTATTATTTTTATTGTGTGCCTTCTTGTCCTGCTTCAATTTTTTATTGCATATAATAATTGTACCACTAATTATTCTTTTCATGGATTGTATGAAGGTTGGCTTCCTTCATACTTGGGGAGTTTGTTTGAAGTACTGCCCCTGGAACATTTTTTCCTTAATATATTGGATTATATTTCTAGGCAATAAATATATTTATACAATATAATTTTTTATGAATTCCTTAAAAAAAAATTCCCAAACTCCAACATAGTTGGTATTAGTCTTCCCAGTTTGGTGTATACATAGAGCAACATTGAAAAAAATCTGTGTTCTTGCTTTATGATGTCCTTTTATATTGAGATGAGGGACAGAGGACCATGCCACATTTAAAAATGCCTCTCATTCCCTAGCATTGTATCTTTTACATAGTATTCCCCAAGTGCTTTATTCTTTTTGGGGCATTAACATATCTAATTGATCGGGTTAATTAACAAATGAGCAAGTAATGCCACTGTTGCTCTTGCCTTGTTTTTCTTGGTGTTTGGAAACATCTGACTTCTTTGGTTGCTGGAGGAGGCCAGATAAAGAACTAAGGGGACTTTAATCTTACAGATTGCCAGCCAGTAGTGCTGTCCTGTGTAATAACCAATTATAGTCCTGCATTTTTAATGCCAAGGTAAATATTATATGTTTACTTTAGGATAATTTCCAGCAGTGCTATAAGCGAGGAGGGACATCTGGTGGTCCACGAGCAAATTCAAGAGGTAAGGATAATTAACTGAACAGTTTATTTACCCAAACATGTCTCTAGTTCTTTCTGCATCCTCAACCAAGTTCTTCCCAAAACACATTGCTTTTCAGTATTTATCTTGTTGAGCTTTTCAATTTGCTTGAATGTAATACTAAAGTACTAAGGGAGATATTAGACTCCTAAAAATGCTATGGAAACCACTGCAAATTGAATTAAAAGGGTGGGTATTTTTTAAAAATCTGCTCGACACCAGAGCATATTTAACCTTATATATTCACTATGCTGATTTCAGATAGTTCATGTGATGGCTCGGGATGGTGGTTTTGTAATAATGGGTACTTCTACTTACTCTAGTGTCACTGCATTAATAGAGTCAAATAAGCAACAATTAAGACACAGTGACTTGGAACAAAAGCAGCATACTTATAACACTTTTTAAAATGTGAAGGAATTATTAAAAGTTTGGTATAATGGAGAAAAAAAGATCACTGAAGATTAACTCTGTTACAGGAAAGCATTCTTTTCCTTCTGAAAACAAAACAAAACTAGTATTCAATTTGCCTTTGCCTTAGTCTGAGCAGTGTTTTTGTATGGCACTTAAAACATTAAAAGTGTATGATGTCACATTAACTTGGGAATTAAAAGAAAAAACAGGCATTCATCATGGGGCTTAGTTCCCTAGTGGCTAGTAGTTCTAAAAATTGGTGTTTTATGTAATCTCCCATTTTCTTAAGACCTTCTACATTAGCTGCTTTGTAGAATGATCTCTAAGAAATTAAGAATTATGGGAGAAAGATTAAGTAAAAAGTGTTCAGACCTGAGTTTTAGACTTTGCTAAGTTATCTTGCTTTTTGAGGGGCACATTTTCTTACTCTTAGAAAAGGACCAATTAGACAAGATTATCTTGGACCTTTCTGGCTTTAGAAGGGTATTATAAAAACCTATTGCCAGAAAAATCTAGAAAAGTATAATCTAGCTATATATTGCTTTTGTTTTGGAATTTACTATAAAATGTATCTTTGTCTGTTTCAGTAGCCAACTAATGTTAAATATTGTGTTCAAAGCTAACTGCTTCATTATGAGAAACTCACTGTTGCTAATAAAACAGCAGGGTGGAGTGATTCTTCTCAGGTGAGCAGCCCAGAAAGAGACAACGAAACCTTTAACAGTGGTGACTCTGGACAAGGAGACTCCCGTAGCATGACCCCTGTGGATGTGCCAGTGTCAAATCCAGCAGCCACCATACTGCCAGTACATGTGTACCCCCTGCCTCAGCAGATGCGAGTTGCCTTCTCAGCAGCCAGAACCTCTAATCTGGCCCCTGGAACTTTAGACCAACCTATTGTGTTTGATCTTCTTCTGAACAACTTAGGAGAAACTTTTGATCTTCAGCTTGGTAGATTTAATTGCCCGGTGAATGGCACTTATGTTTTCATTTTTCACATGCTAAAGCTGGCAGTGAATGTGCCACTGTATGTCAACCTCATGAAGAATGAAGAGGTCTTGGTATCAGCCTATGCCAATGATGGTGCTCCAGACCATGAAACTGCTAGCAATCATGCAATTCTTCAGCTCTTCCAGGGAGACCAGATATGGTTACGTCTGCACAGGGGAGCAATTTATGGAAGTAGCTGGAAATACTCTACGTTTTCAGGCTATCTTCTTTATCAAGATTGAGAGTCATTACAGTATTGACAATAAAAGGATGGTGTTCTAATTAGTGGGATTGAAGGAAAAGTAGTTCTTGTTCTCATGACCAATTGGTTTAGGAAAATGTTTTCATTCCTAGAGGAAGGAGGAGGTCCTTACTTTTTTGTTTTCCTTCCTAAGGTGAAAAATCAAGCTGAATGACAATTAGCACTAATCTGGCACTTTATAAATTGTGATGTAGCCTCGCTAGTCAAGCTGTGAATGTATATTGTTTGCACTTAATCCTTAACTGTATTAACGTTCAGCTTACTAAACTGACTGCCTCAAGTCCAGGCAAGTTACAATGCCTTGTTGTGCCTCAATAAAAAAGTTAATGCGCCTTCAGTATTCCTATTTGATTAAACATTTAGTTGAGAGGTAAAATGTCTACTTTTTAATATTCATCACTGATAACTCTTGAATGATTATTACTTCATGGGTTCATGCTATTATTTTAAAATAAGACCTATATAACAGTTTCTTCTAAGGTTACTTTTCTCTCTTATTATACGTGCCATTCATTAAAACATTTGATCTGTTTTTCATGGGCCAAATCATACATTCTTCTTGAAGGTATTCTACTATTTTGCAGTAGGGCATGGACTTCCTTTAGTTAGCTATCTTTGGGTTGCTACTATGCATGTGGTACTACATAATAGGAGATACACAGGTAATACTACTGGCCCATCCATCAGTAAGACTTACACTTTCTAGTATAAGAATTGAGAATCTAGTGGATTTTCAATTTAGCTTGAGTAGGCAAAATGCTAAGACATTAAAAAGCATAGGCTCTATGATCAGGCAAGGCTGTGTTTTAGAGTCCTAATTCTGCCACTTAGTAGCTGATCTTAGAGAAGTTATGTTGCCTCTAAGCCCTTCCGTGCACTCTTTCTCTCTCTCTCTCTCTCTTTCTCTCTGTCTCTCTGTCTCTGTCTCTATCTCTCTCTTTTAAATACTGTTTTACAAATGTAAAATGTGAACAATGATGAATTACCATCAGGACAATTGTGAAGTTTAAGAATATGTCTAAAAGACAACACAGTGCCTGGTACATACGCATTTAAGAAATGCAGTTAAGTTTAGTGTTCATGTTAGCCATATAATACCTTCTCACACTTAAAGCTTGTCTGTCTTCTTCAGTAATTACTTTTTTATTTCTCAAAGAATGATTTTTAAAAGTGAGCATTTTGGCTGCATTTTCAGGACTATGTTAAGGGTTAGAGAATCTGAGGCAGAAAATAATTGTTTTTATCCTCTTCTCTGAGATGTTGAGTAATCTCAGGAAAATAGGATAAGAGCATTACATTTATTACAGTTAATATTTTTGAGCTGGGTGTGGGTTCAGCAGTTACACCCTGAAGCTATGGTTAGTTCTTCATGGTGTTAAATGCTAGTATAGTGTTCTCAGGATAGAGGATGTGAATGTGATTCAGTACCTCACAGAACTTTTTCAACTCATGGTAGGAACTTTGTAGGGTAGGGATATTAGTATTCTAGGCCGAGCATGGTGGCTCATGCCTGTAACCCCAGTACTTCGGGAGGCTGAGTGAGGTAGGTGGATTATGAGGTCAGGAGATTGAGACCATCTTGGCCAACCTGCTGGAACCCTGTGTCTACTAAAATGTGAAAAAAAAAAAAAAAAAAAAAAAAAAAGCCCGGGGCAGTGGTGCACGCCTGTAGTCCCAGCTACTCAAGAGGCTGAGGCAGGGGTATCGCTTGAACCCAGGAGGTGGAGATTGCAGTGAGCTGAGATTGCGCTATTGCACTCTAGCCTGGCAACATAGCAAGACTCCATCTCAAAGAAAAAAGAAAAAAAATAGTATTCTAGTAAAAGAAAATTAGATTATGGCTTTTATGTCCACAACACAACTAAAAGGTATATAGAAAAGTGGTAATATGATTAAATCATGGAGGAGAAAACTTGATGTTTAAGAACTGTTGGTGATCAAGTTCAACAGGGCCTTTCTCTAGCTATGATTTTCCTACTGCATTAAGGCCTTCAGCATAGTCTTTTTCTTACATAATGTTTATTTAAAATATTTTGGGCAACTCTGTTTTTTTAAGATAAGTGTCCAACATTGAGAGATTGATTAATTAGGGTCAATCCCCTTATGATTAAAGTCATATTTTAGGAGAAATTTGAAATGTATGTTAAATATAAAGATAATGAACTAGACATTTTTTGGCTTATAAGAATGAATGGACAATATCTTTCAATGTGAAGCGTATAACTTTTTGAAGCTTATTCTGGAAGCTATTAGTAAAAGCTGAGGTATCTTTATGGAAACGTGCACATACGCAGAATTTACAGACATTTGAAAGTGAGTAAGGATCCAGAGATATCTTAAGTCCATTTAGGGACCTTGTGGAAAGAACTTATATTTTGCTGACAAGAACTTACTGTAGATATGGCTGACATGGAGAGACATTCCATGTAACTACCCAAATATACAAATACTTAGTTGTCTTACTAATAGCAGAGATGGGGGAGGTAAAGTAAGTTTCCTGTTAACTAGATTCTCGGAGTGTTTTCTCACTTTAGCTCTCTTATTAAATGTTACCTCCTCCCTATATCCAAAGTTGTGAGCCACTGACTCTCCTCTAAAATGATTTCAGTAAATGCAGGCATTTAAAGCAGGATGTTTTTTGAGAGGTTTGCTCACTTGTTTCCTGTACTAGTTATATGTCAGCCATCCCATTTTTTTGTTTAATGTTCTCAATTCCATAATAGGTTTATTTTTACAATCCTATGACATTACATACTGTGTTTTATATGCTTAATCTTTCCTGCTTGCGCAGTTAAGCTCTTTAGCTTTAATGACCAGTGTTCTATTGTGAGCTTTATGATAACTAGGATGTTATTTTATATATTTTAAAGGTGAAATAATTGTTAACATATACAATGTTTTTCCATATTGCTAGATACAGGGGTTTATGCCTGTAATCGCAGCACTATGGGAGGCCAAGGTGGGTGGATGACTTGAGCACAGGAGTTAGAAACCAGCCTGGGCAATAGGGTGTAGCCCTACAAAAAGATACAAAAAATTAACTGGGTGTGGTGTCGTACCCCTGTAGTCCCAGCTACTCAGGAGGCTGAGGTGGGAGAATCACCTGAGTCTGGGTGTTGAGGCTGCAGTGAGCTGTGATTGTGTCACTGTACTCCAGCCTGGGTTGCAGAATGAGACTCTCAAAGGAAAAAAAAAAAGGTTTTTCTATATGACTTCTACTCTCCTTCTCTGGCAAATACCTTAGTTTTGATGAAAAATTTAACTCTAGTTTCTCTACTTGCTACTCTGTATCAGGGATGTTCTTATTGACCACTTTTGTGATTAGGCCACAGTAACTTTGTTCTAGTTTTTCAGCTTTTGGGCAAGTGTTGACAGCTTACAGGCACAGCTCATTTGCTACCAGTGCAAGATACTGAATGCTAGATTATAAAATATTGTTCTTCATTATTAATACCAAGAGGAATTAGCCTCACTAATTCTGTTTCCCAAGCATTATTCCTTTATTAATTTTATTTAGAAGACCCCAAACTTTGCTAATGATTAGTATTTCAGATATTTGGGTTATCTGATTTGTATCTGACTCTAGGACTACAAAGATGAATGACATTCAAATATTCAGACATGTCAGCTATATCAGTTTCATCCACTGAGCCAGTCTCTTCTTTAATTATTCATTTGATTTTTATCCCTTTTTTCTTCTCTCCCTGAAAGTGTTACTGTTCAAAAACTAAGTTTTTGGATAACTTCTTTCACTTTCTTTTCTCTTGTTTCTAATTTTTATTGGGAGATTTCCTTGAGTTTATCTTCCTACCTTTTTATGAAGTTTTAAATTTTCATTAACATTCAAAATTTCTAAGTAGACCTGTTATTGGAATGTTCATTACATACAGTTGTCCCTCAGCACCCACGGAGGATTGTTTCCAGGACCCCTACAGATACTAAAATCTGTAAATGTGCAAATCCCTGTTAATAGTGGGAGTAGTGTTTGCCTATAACCTACACACATCCTCCTGTATACTTTAGATCATCTCTATTATTTATAATACTTAATGCTGTGTACATGCTATGTAAATAGCTGTTATACTGGATTGTTTAGGGGAAAATGACAAGAAAACATGGTCTGTACATGTTCAGTATAGAAGCAAGCATCCTTTTTTTCCCTGAAATTTTCTATCTGTGGGTGTGGGATCTGTGGCTGTGGAGGGCCAGTTGTGTATGTATTCTGTTCTTGTTTTATTATTGCATTATTTTCTCATTAAGGATAGTTTTTTTCCCCCTATGTAGTCTATTTACTACAGTTTTTCTATTCTATTCACTTAACTGCATTGTTTTATTTGCTCAGAATCCTATGATAATTGGCTATTTAAGAATGGTGCACTAACCCAACACCTATTGAAAATCATCCTGGAAGGGAGTCCAACCAAGTTGGAGACCCTAACTCTGGTGTGGACTGTGGAGTGAAAAGCAGGTCAGATTCAGGTTTCAAGACAGGCCGAGCTCTGTGCATTTTCCCTTCCACTGCCTCAGTTTAACTGCATTCAGAAGATGATCCAGGAAGAGTTGAGCAGTCGGCTCCAAAACATTAGGGTGCTAACAGTGAAACAGTTCCAAGCCTTCATCTTGCTGTATGCCAAAATCATTTATGTTTATCTTCAGAGTTGGGGATGGGTGGATGTGGGTGCGTGGTGGAGCTCTGAGGGTCCCTGTCCAGAGCCCCATCTTAGGGGGATACAGAGGACTTCCTGCCTTCCCACAGTTCCCTCTGGCTCTCACTTGGCATTCGCAGGTCACCAGCCATAGCAGTGGTGCATCATTGGTCCCAAGGTCTAGGTGAAGGGGAAAACTGGCCATCCTATCCCAACCTCCTGGGGCCTCCATGCTTATGTTCTTGAAACACAAAGCCCTCGAGATTCATGTTAGGGTATGATGGAGAGAAAAAAAAAGTACTGTTTCCCAAAATAGTATGTTCTGTACTTTGTAAAGTGTTGATTAAAATGAAGGTGAAATAAAAAAAGAAAAAAAAAATGGGTCACCAAAAAGGTGATTGGAAGCTTGAATGTGGGAGTAAGGCTTACTGATTTGGGCTTAATGGTAGCATCATTTTTTGTCAGGGTAGGGAACACCAATGTAGGGGCATGGAAGAGCATTCTAAGTGAGACACAAAACCCAGAAGCCATAAGGTTAAATACACAGAATTTATTCCCACAAGACTTCTGATTGGAGGAAAATATAAATGTCAAAACACAAAATGGCCACCTGCAGTGGGAGGAAATCAGTAAATAAAAAAGGGCAATGGATGTAAAGAGGCAGTTAATACATGAAAACATCAGTGAGCATATGTAAAGTTTTAAGGCACATACTTTGGCAAGCATGTGGGGAAATGGGCATACCTGCTGTAGTTTGGAATAAAATTAGTATATTTTTGGAGAATAAATTGGTGATGACTATAAGGTAAAACACATGCTTTTGACCCAGAAATTCTGCTAGGAATTTGCCCTACAAATAATAGAATTTATAACATCTCATTCTTGTGAAAAATCTTATATCTGATTGCTTGAATTTTTTTTCTTTTCTGGTAGGATATACAAGAAATTTGAAGGTGCTGGCTTTAAGGAAAGGGTTTGGGGCTTTTTGGGGGATGAAGACTTGCTTTTCATTCTGAACTCTACTATAGAACTTAAAAGGTATATATCACTTTTTTGTTAAAAATTTTAAAGTAGGAGATAAAATGGTAGATTGCTATGATGTCTACTTTGCCTTCTTTCTTTGGATAGAGTATGAGGGTTTGTTTTAATCATCATGAATTCCAGGATAAAACTTTTTTAAAAGCCTAAGTACTTAAATGCCTAAGTACTATCCACATTACACTAATTTTTGCATTTTACCTAATACTTTACAAAGTACTGCCATATATGTAACTTTTGTTGTTTGTTGAGATAGGGTCTCATTCTGTCCCCCCAGGCTGAAGTGCAGTGATGTGATCATGGCTCACTGCAGCCTCGACCTCCTGGGCTCAAGTGATCCTCCTGCCTCAGCCTCCCTTGTAGCTAGGATTATATGTGCACACCACCACACCCAGTTAATTTTTGGGAGGTTTTTTGTTTGTGTTTGTTTTCGGTTTTTTGAGACAGAGTCTCACTCTGTCGCCCAGACTGGAGTGCAGTGGTGTGATCTTAGCTCACTGCAACCTCTGCCTCATGGGTTCATGCAATTCTGCCTTAGCCTTCCGAGTAGCTGGGATTACAAGCATGTGCCACCACACTCAGCTAAGTTTTTGTATTTTTAGTAGCAACAGGGTTTTACCATGTTGGCTGGGCTGGTCTCAAACTCCTGACCTCAAGTGATCCATCAGCTTCAGCTTCCCAAAGTGCTGGGGTTACAGGTGTGAGCCTCTGTGCCCCACTGTTTGGGGTTTTTTTAGAGATGAGGTTTCACCATGTTGCCCAGGCTGATCTTGAATTCCTGGGCTCAAGCAATCCACCAACTTCAGCCTCCCAAATTGCTGTGCTTATACGTGTGAGCCACCAGGCCTGGCATAGCCCATATATGTAAATTTACTTGATTCTGTAAACTTACAGTGGCCCTGATGAGGTAGATATTGTTTTAGGGAATAAGAAAATGGAAACTTGGAGATTGACTTTCTAAGGCCATTAGCAGAAGTGCTGAGCTAGAGTTAGCCCTCTCAAGTCCAAATACAGTGCAACATTCTCTGCAGTACTGTTTTCTACTATAGCTAGTGCTGCAGCTGTTAACGTATTTGCCACTGCTGTCTCACTCATATGCTTTTGGTGCACTGTGGCAAACTAGACACTTTGTGAACTACAGAAACCAGTTGCGGTTGTCTTAAGTCGCAGTTTATCAGAAGTCCAGAAGCTGAGGAAGGGGATGGCCTGTTTTCCAATGTGAAAAGTGGAAAGCCTGAGGAGATGAAGAAACAACATCTTGAAGACAAATTTATTTGAAAGTAGTAATTTTTTCCTTTGTTTTAGTTAATACTATTTGTACCTCATATCCTTTCCCATCATCTCTATCATCGTAGCCTCTGGAGAAGAAAGTTGCTGGCTTCTGCTTAGAAACTTTGTAACACTGCTCTAACTCCTATTACTTTAGCTTATGTATCACTAACTTTTTTGTTTTTTAAGAAATTCCTCTTAAAAATTCCTCTCTATATATTATATATTCTCATATATATAAATTCCTCTATATAAATTTTTATATATATGTATATATATACTCACATATAAAGTTGACTCTTGAACAACATGGATTTGAACTGTGCAGGTCCACTTACATGTAATTTCAACCAAATGCCAATAGAAAATACAATTTTCACAGGATATGGAACCTAAATATAAAGGAGGTCTGACTTTTTGTATTTTGGGGTTCTGCAGCGCTGACTGGAAGACTTGAGTATACACGGATTTGGGTATACATGGATGTCCTGGAATCAATCCCTTGGGCATATGAGGGGATGTACTTCAAGTGCTTATGATATAGAGCTCTGTCAGTATACAGTTTTTTGTTTGTTTGTGTTTTGAGACAGAGTCTCACTCTGTCACTCAGGCTGGAGTGCAGTGACATGATCTCAGCTCACTGCAGCCTCTGCCTTCTGGGTTAAGTGATTCTTCTGCCTCAGTCTACTGAGTAGCTGGGATTACAGGCATGCACCACCTTTCCCAGCTAAGTTTTTATATTTTTAGTAGAGATGGGGTTTCGCCATGTTGACTAAGCTGGTCTTGATCTCCTGACCTCAAGTGATCCACCTGCCTCAGCCTCCCAAAGTGCTGGCATTACAGGTGTGAGCCACTGTGCCCAGCTGCTCAGTATAGACACTTTTGGAGCAGATGTTTTTAATGATAAAAATCATAGTTTTTAAGAGATGCGTTACTAAACTTACAGATAGGATTTTTAAGTGTTGGTTTTTAACTCTCATTTTCTCTTTACTGTATGGATTAGATTCAAGTGTACTAACAGACCAACAGATGAGCTGCTGCCAACAAATGGGGAGGGCAGCTATGTGATATTCCATTTAGATGACTAAAATGTTAAATCTCAAAAAAAAGCCCACAGTGTCAGTGTTTGGAGTAAAAATTACTTTCTGTAATTTGAGCTGTAATCATGCCAGTTACTCTGTATGCTATATTTCTAGGGTAATGCCATCCACTTCTATGATGTCAACTGCCCTGTGTGCGCATATGACTTAGAGCTCTCTTAACTCCAGCCCTTTATTTCTTCCTCTTCCACCGGCCATAACTTCCTGCCTCCTCAACCAGCTCTTTGATGAGTTGTTCACTGGAAATCGCTAGCCATGTAAACTAGAAACACTTCTAGTTCAACATGTCCAAAGGCTAACTCATCTTTCCTCCACAATCTAGTTATGTTTTCCCTAGTTAGTGACTCCCATAGGTCATCAAAGCTTGTAACTTTAAAATCATTCTTGACCTACCTTAGTTACTTTGTATACCTAACCAATCATGAATTACAGTTGATTCTTCCTATGAAATGGCTCATATATTTTGGCCTTCATGCCTACTGTGGATATCCTGTTTGGACCCCTTCTCTCTCACATGCATTCACGTACTCATTCAACCAGTACCAATGGATTGTTTTATTATGTGCCAGGCATAGTGTGAGATGATGTCTGATTCAGCAATTTTAAATAAGGCCTCTCAATACATCTCAATGATGTATTTATTGCACATGTCCCATGGACTTACCTAGTCCTCACAACAGCTCTTAGAAGCAGATGAGGAAACGGGCATAGAGAGGGGAGGTATATTGCAAAACATGATAATATAATACAGTGTCACTGGTTCAAATTCTACCTGAAACAAGCTGGGGGCATCAATAAATATAGAAATCCTCTCATTATGCAAAGCGAAAAAAAATGATTCAAACAATAAGTCATGTAAGTTGAACATAAATTATAGTTTAGGGCAAACCATTTTAAAATGCTTGCCAAGAAATCTGAGAGCAGAATCTGAAAGCTCATGGCTTTTATGATCTTTCCTGTTTTCTTGGCCACCCCTAATATGACAGCATTGTATTTTAGTAACTGGT
Organism: Sapajus apella; assembly: GCF_009761245.1. NCBI lineage: Eukaryota > Metazoa > Chordata > Mammalia > Primates > Cebidae > Sapajus > Sapajus apella. The sequence continues at coordinate 345,085 of NW_022437123.1, forward strand.
CTTCAGTGAGTCGGTCCAAAGCATACAAAGCTTTCATGGGAACATCAGCTCTTTTTAAGGATATACCTAGGTAAAATTTTTATTTTGATATAATTGTAGATTCACATCAAGTTGTAAGAAATGATACAGATAGATCCTATGTACCATTTTTCCAGTTTCCTTCAACAGTAACACCTTGTAAAACTAGTACAGCATCCCAACTGGGATATGGACACTGACACGGTCAAGATACAGAACACTTCCATCATCAGAATTCCTCATATTGCCCTTTTATAGTCTCACCCACTTCCCCCTTGCCACCACCTCCACTTTAACCCTTAGCAATCATGGATCTTTTATATTCTTTTAAGTTTAAGAATGTTCTATAAATGGAGTTAAACAAGATGCAGCCTTTGAGATTGGCCTCTTTTACTCAGCATAATTCTCAGAAGATTCTTCAAAGTTGTTGCATGTATCATTTTTGTTAGTAGTATCCCATGGTATAGATGTACCATGTTTAACCATTCACCCACTGAAGGATATCTGGATTGTTTCCAGATTTTGGTTATGAGGAATAAAGCTGCATATACACTCACATACAGGTTTTGGTATGAGCACAAGTCTTCATTTGCCTAGGACAAATGCTCTGGAGTGTAATTGCTGGGTCATGTGGTAGTTACATACTTAGTTTTTTAAAGAAACTGCCAAATTGTTTTCAGAATGGCTACACCACTTTACATTTTACTACCAACATATAAGTGATCCAGTTTCTGTACATCTTCACCAGCATTTGGTGGCATGACTGTTTTTGAGCTCTCCTTTTATGTTATTGGAATAATTGCTTTAATTCTCTCCCTTTTCCAAACTATCTTCAGTGCTGAGTTCAGTTTTAGACATGTGCCTTAAGTGATTTGGGGGATAGATATTAATAGGTAGAAATGTAATAGGCATTTGGATATCTTTAGTTTAAGGGAAGAGATCTTATAACCAGTTTTATAAGCTGTCTTTTTTTAGTTGATGGTTAAGTGGATGAAATGACTCAAGAATGGGAAGACGAAAAAGAGAAGATGGCTGAGGACAGTTCTGAGAAGCATCAGTTTTAAGAGTTGGGCGATTGAGTAATCAAAGGGTTAGGAATATATTCTGTAAGAGAAAATAAGAAAAGAGATAATTTTTAAATAGTATGAAATATGATATCAGATATTAGAGGCTGGGTGTGGTAGCTCACATCTATACTCCCAGCACTCTGAGGGGCTAAGGCTGCCAGGTTGCTTGTGCCTAGGAGTTCAAGACCAGCCTGAACAACATGGTAAAAACCTTGTCTCTACTGAAAATAAAATGAGCCGGGCATGGTGGCATGCGCCTGTAGTCCCAGCTACTTGGAAGGCTGAAGTGGGAGAATTACCTGAGCCTGGGAGGTTGAGGCTGCAGTGAACAGTGATCATGTCACTGCACTATAGCCTAGGCAATGGAAGTGAGACCCCTTCCCCCAATCTCTCAGTCTCTCTCTCTCTCTCTCTCTCTCTCTACATATATATATCTATATATCTATATATATATGTACACACACACAGACACACACACATATGAGAGGGACAATTTAAGATAAGAGCTAAAAATGTCTCTTGCATTTGGTATGCCCCTAAAGGGGTCGGAGTTCATCTTTGCTTGGCAGTTTTCGTGGGAAATGCCTGGGGATAGGCGGTTGAAGAATGAATAGGAAGTTAAGTTGACACAATGAATGAAGACCATTCTTTGGAATAAAGTGTAAAAGAATGAGCAATAATTAGCATTACTGAAGATTATTTTTTAGCTAGGGGAAAGTTTTTAGGCTGAGGTTGAATCAGTGGAGGGAAAGAGGCTGCAAATGAAGGAAAAAAATCTTACACATTGTCAACAATGAACACATTATAATGACTAAAATTTATTTTCATGAAAAAAATGTATTGAAGAGAGGAGAGATTTATGGAACAGGGTCCTGGAGGAGATGGGAGACAACTGGGTTCAGACTGGAGAGGAGATGAAGCAGGGTAAGCAGAGATGAATTTGTTCCTGAGTGAGTTGTGTCTGAGGGTTTTGCTCATCTTTGTAGGGCTGGGTGAGAAGGGATAGGGAGCTTAAGAAGAGTCCTGAGAATTGAATCGGCCACTGAGGGAATGGAAAATGGTGCTAATTAAAGGCAAGGAATAGGATGGTAGTGTCCAATTAAAGAACACATATTTGTAGTGATATCAGTTTGCACAATGGGTCAAGGCTAGACTTAAGAAGCTGAATTGGGGGTTTAATAACAGAAAATGATGTGTAGTCAGTAATGGATAGACTAAGAACTGAAGTGGTGATTGAGCTGGAAAACAAGCTTAGAATTTTTCAGGAAAAGAGAAATGGAAGAATTGGTTCTAATTATAAAAAATGATGTTGGAGTTAAGATTTTCAGAGGTAAAAAGAATTTTAGACAATGATGATGTCCAGGAGAGTGGGTTAGTGAAATAGGGTTCATGAGACTCCTGAGTGCTAAGGAGTTTGCACGTTATCTTGAAATTGATGAGAAATCAAGGATCAGACATAGCAATATTAACCTTTCAGACACTTTCCTCTGATGACAGTGTGAATAATGGATTAAAGAGAGGCAATACTGGAAACAATCAGACGTGTTAAATTCACTGCAAAGCACTTTTGCATCTAACTGAGGAGGAAGCTTCCAAGCCACCAAGTTTTCAGCCACATGTTTTCTGCTGTCTTGATTGAACTCAGTTAATTGAACAGATCTATCTTAATTATCTGTTCCTGAAAAGATCACATCCCCTCAGCTGTGTTTTGCCCACATCATCATCTTTACTAAATGTAATTAGAACTCTCCTGTGTTAACCTCAGGAAAAACTAGCTCCTTAATATTTTCATGCCATTGAAATTGTGGCACCAGATATGGCCACAGTGGACAGAAAGAGTATAACTTTTCTCTTTACCTTTCACTGCTTTTCTGAGAAGGTCTGAAAAATTTTCAGAAAATGTTCAGGCATGTAGTTATCAGTTTCTGTGACCTCTGTGTTTCTGAAATGGGAGAGGTTCCCTTGTCCCCCTCGCAGGGTGTGTAGCGTCAGAGTGTGGCTAGCTTCAAACCTCTAGAGGAGCATACAGACCGGCAGGCTGTGGGACTCCGACGTCACAGCAGTGTCTAGGAATATTTACAGCTCCTGAAGTCCCAGGTTGTGTGTATTACAAGGTGCTCTTTTAGTTTGTCTATAGGCTTGTGATAACGAGCTTAATTAGACCCTCTACCTTGTTGCAAGGACAGAGAGCTTTCTGTATCCTGGGTTCTTGCCTTGGTGTACCAGAAGAATTGGATCACACGTGGGGTGGGAGAATGAGTGCAAAGTTTTATTGAGTGAAAGTAGTTCTCAGCAGATGAGGAACCCCGAAGGGAGACGGTTTATCCCCTGGAGTTGGGTCGCTTGGCGTCCCGGGCTCTTTTCCGACTGCCCTGGCCAAACTCTGCATCATTCTGCCAGGGGATGGCCTGCACATGTGCCATCATGCTCCTCTTGTTCCGCCCATAAGCTTCTCTGGACGTCTGACTGCTTGTGTGTCTGCCTGCTAGGGTCTCGGGTTTTTGTAGGCACAGAATGGGGGGCGCGGCAGGCCGGGGTGGTCTTGGGAAATGCAACATTTGGGCCGGAAGGCAGGAGTGCCTATCCTCACCTAGCTCTGTGGGGATGGAGTCCTAGCCAGGCACCACACCCTTCTCTACCCAGCACTTCACTTCCCTCTTCCCTATCATTTAAAGGGACCACGCTCTTTCCAGCGCTCTCCTATGATTTCTACACTGTAAATATCTATGTATCTATCTGTTTAATATAGTCTCTTCTATCAGGTTGTGTTACTTCACATTAACTTGCATGGAATTCATCTTGTTATAATGTGGTACCTAAAAATCCTAGTACTATGGTTCAGAAATATATGTTTAACAAATGTTCAGTGAAAGCGAATGAATGAATGAATGAATGATGGCTTCCACACACGGAAGAACCCTGTCCTGTAAGGTACATGATTTGAAGATCCCAACAAGTCTGTCTTGGAACAGGTCCAGTTCCGATGCCCATACAGTTCTCGGACTAACAAAAAGTGTCACACCATCCAGATACGCTTAATTTGGAAACAACTGTAAGGAGATTCAGGGCCAGCTCAAGTTTCTACACCTGGGAATAGGCGGGGGAAGGCTGTTTACCATACGGAAGCATGGCGGCCGCCTGCCGTTGTTCGGGAGCGCAGGATCCTCACCGGGAAAGCAGCCGAGGCCGCTTTCCGTACAGCAGCATGGCGGCCGCCGACAGGAGACGGTCTTAGCATCACGCTCGGGGGAAGAGGCCGCCGTAAAGGAAGCTCTGCTTCCTCTTCTTCCTTCTCCCGCCTCCCACCGCTTGTCGTAAAAGGGTGAATGGAGAGCGAATTGTCGGGGGGAAAAAGGGAGGACAGGGGGCGCGGAGTCAGAGTGGCGCAGCAAGTGGCCGCAGGTGGCGACGGTGGCGGGGGGTGGGGAGTGAGGTAATCCAGGGGGCGCGGAAGGGGAGGCTGAGAGGGTCAAAAGAAAATTAAAGCTGCAGTCCGGCCTACTGGTCCGGGGGCCGCGGAGCCCCCACCTGGGGAGATGGACCTCAACCGGATCATCCAGGCGCTGAAGGGCACCATCGACCCGAAGTTGCGGATTGTAGCCGAGAACGAGCTCAACCAGGTGAGGAGAGGGCCTTCGGCGCCCCTCTTCCGCCGAAGCTGCGCCCCTGCTGGCTGGCCGGGCCCCCCCTCCGCTGCGCCCCTTGTCTTCGCCCCCATCGGACTGGGACTGACGCCTCTCGGCGGGTCCCGCCCTCCGCACCCCGTGCCCCCAGGTGCAGTGGAGCCGGGCTTCCCGGATCTTTACCGAGCAGCTCGCGCACCTGTTGGCCACCTTTGCACCTTTTCGTGTCGTCTTCCTTCTCCAGTGCAGTTTGTTCAGCCCACTTGGTCCGCAAGAAGCAGTTTTTTAATCTGTGCTAGTGTTTTCAGAGTGTGATTTCTTTTCCTTAAGTTCGCTGATTGGGGAGCAGGTGGGGATTTTACTTAAAATTACATCTGAGTTCAGCTTTTCTCCAAACCCAGCCCTTTTTAGGTGTTGCTGTGGAGCACGCTGCCCACTGCCTCCTACTGTCTGGTTGGCAGGACTGTTTTGACACCGATTGGCCGAGTTTTGCGGAGCGCTGGGCAGTGCTGCTGGGAAAGAATAGGAAGTTTTCATGGTGGTACTGCCTGATCTAAGACACATCCAAGTAAGATGTGTTTGGAATAATTTCTTATAAAAGCTAAAATGCTTAAGACTTTTCCCTTTTCCTCCGCCTCCTGTTCTTGCTAATTAGCCTTGACATCTTTCCAGCGTTATCCCCACACAATCAAAAGTTTAATGATCCCAAACTCTGTCTTATTTCTTCTTCCTTACCGGTACTTAAGAATCACATACCTCTTACTAAAAATTGGAAATTAAGATCTACCCCAGGCATGGAGCGACAGCCGTTTGAGGTTGTGATGACCTGCAAAATATAAATATTCCAAAATCAGCGGTTCTCAAAGCGTTGCCCAGGACCTGGCGCTTCAGCATCACCCGAGAACTTACAAATTATGCATATTACGGGGCTTCACTCCAGACTTAACAAATCAGAAACTGTGGGGGTGGGGCCCACTTGTATTTTAACTAGCTCCCCCAGGTGATTCTGTGTGCGCCTCCTAAAGTGTGACTGTTCTAAGTAAATGTTTCTGTTGGAATTGACTTTAAAAAGCAGCTGCGTGTTGGAAATCTTTGAAAGGGATTATTTTAATAGGAAATCTAGGTGTAGTTTGGAGTAGATATGAATGCAGGATTCCCCAGAGAGAAAAGGGGGAATGAAAACACTGCCAGTGGAGAGGAGGTTGGGTTGAACTAATGCCCAAAGATAATGTATTGGTGCCTCAAAAAGAAAAGGACTGTCACTCAGAATAGGGGGAAGTTAAAGTCAGTACCTGTCCCAGGCTTTGCAGAGTAAAAGTACTGTATGTTGGCTGGTTGGAAGAATAGTAACCCAGGGATTAGTTAGGAAGAACAAAACCGGAGCTGAATTTGCAATCTACTAGTATGAATAGGGAAGTTGGCCTGTTTATGAACCCCTTCTTCTTACAATGAGTCCAGGTGGTCCTTTGATAATGTTGATAGGGAACATATATCTTTGATATCAGGTTACTCTTTTCCTGCCCTTCACTTAAGTTTCATTTCTTTCTGATTCATCAGTATATAAGTACAGTTGATATGATAGAAGTGGAAAAAGTACGTGAGAAAGGCTGCAGAACTAGGAGACATTGAAGACCCAATCCTATTTTGTTTCATAGTATAGACAAAAGCAGCACATTCAGGGTGGTATGGCCATAGACCCTTCATAGTATTTCAATCCAAATCCATTCCATCATCACTCTGCCCTGCCCCATAGTGTCCCACCTCATCACAGACCATGATTTCCCCAGCAATTTCTAAAGGTAGCTTATTGCTATACTACTCATTTAGCATTTATGTTTTACATAAAGCATAGTGATATGCTTTAAGGCTTTTTGAATCAGCTGTAAGTAGAACAAAATATAATGTCACCTAACCATGTAGTAAAACATGGTTACGATGATGGGTTTTGCATGCTTGCCCTTTGCCACCACTGTAACATCCGACTTTGTTGGATAAGAGGGTGAGTAAATCACCGTAAGTGATTATGGCCCACCTTTCTGACTTTCGGTCTCCCCTTAGCAAGTATGCTCTGCGTTGGAAATGGGAGCAGCTTCTGCGGTATACTGATGCATCTGTCAATTGCTGTTTAGAAAAATAAGCAGCTCTTGCACAACAGTCTGTATTCCAATGGATACATTCTCATTTGGAGCTATATATTTTTTTCAGGCCAACATTTTTCTGTTACTAGTGACTAGCTCTCTGACTGCTATTTGTAATATTGTTTGTATGGGAAAATGTACTTTCAGTTTTATCTCAGGATATTAAGAGTGAATCTTATACATCTTCCTCATTGTCTACAGACCAGAAGTCCCGTTAGTGGCATCATAGAGAAATAGGAATGGGTAGGTACCTTGCTTAAGTAATTAATCCAGAAAGGTGTCATCTTTTAACAAATTATCCTTCACATGGCCTTGATAGGGAAATAAGTTTTTACTTTCATTACCAAGCTTTGGAATCTCTGCTTTCCATGCATGCATACATACCATTTTCATTACCTTTGATTAAGAGAATTTGTTTATATCAACAGCAGATGTATTTATTGAGTTGTTAATATATTGCAGATATTAGTATAAGAGTTTGTTCCCATGAAGTTGGGGACACAGACAAGTAACTAATATAATTTCAGGTCATAAGTGCTGTAGAGAGTAAAGCTGGAGCAAGAGTGTTGGTATGTATAGTCATTCTCTGAAGAATGACATTGAACAGAGTGTTGGATACCGTGAAGTAATGGGCCAGGCAAAGAACTGAGAGACGAACAGAGGGAATAAGAGTTCAGAAAAGGCTCTCAACTTGGTGTGCTGGAGGACTAGAAAGGTTAATGCAGTGGAGCAGTGAGTCAGAGGATGGAAGAACATTGGTTTTTTTGCTTTATGAGTTCTCATAAATACAGAATTTAGTTAAGCAAACTGCTTAGTTGCAGAAAACTTCACAGATACAAAATATCCTCAGGAAATCATTGAGAAATTAGTCTTGTTTATATTTTAGAAACAAGAAGCCTGAAGAGGCACAAAGAAATTGGGCAACTATTTCTGAGTAAAGTAGTATGAAAATATAGCTGAATTTATATCTGTTTTAGCTGGTCACATTATCATAGACTGAATCAATGTTGAAAGAAGACAAGGTTTCTGAAATTTTTAAAAATGGCAACAGTTGCAAAAAAGGAAGTTTCAAAATGTGTACAATGGCAACAGTGTTGAAATAAAAGTAATCTCTGCAACAAGTATATTACTTTCAAATAAGTAGCATTTATTTAACTGTAAAGGTTATTTTGTGTGTGTGGAATAATGTATATATATATATATTTTTTTTTAGCTCCCACTATGTGGGAGGGGATTGCAGAAAGCTGGAAATCCCAGAATAATATTTTTTAACAAATAACTGAAGTCAGTTTTTAAATTATTAGAATAAACTATATAGATGTTTTAATCTTTGATTCATGACAAGATCTTTCAGTATTTAGAAAGTTATAAACATGAGTTATATATGTAGAAGGTGAAAGCTGGGCTGAATCTGTGTTAATTTTGCCTTTCTTTAAACTTATTAGAACTAATCTGCTTTCTTAAAAACTGCTTTAAAATCCTAATGGTTTCAATTATGGATAAACAAATTTACATGCCACAGATTTGAGATCTGAAGACTACACAGGATGAAAGGAAGAACAATTATAATTCACATTTTTGGAAGGGATATAGGAAGATTTGGAAAGCACAATGTTTTTGGAGGAAAAGGATTAATACTTTTAAAATGCTATTTTTCTCCAAATTAATTTTCTAATCAAACATTTATCTTTCTAGATACTATTTTAGTTGAAAAAAATGAGCAATATGCCCAAACCTAGCTGTGTATTGAAAGGGATGTCCCTGGATCCCCTCAGAGACCCAGGCTCTGAGGAGAAGGGTGAGCTGAATAGATTCCCTGGGTCATTGTCTGGTTTGGCCTCACTGGAATTTGAATCTTTTCAAATGAATGTCAGTGGACAAAGGCTTATGTGAGATCTGAGAATGTGACAGGACTGCAATATAGTCCAGGTACTATTCATCTGGATATAATGTGATCAGAAGGAATGGATGGTCTATAGTTTTCTGTTTCTAAGGTCACTATGCCCAAACTCAGGAGCAGATCAAATTAGAGCACACTTGTGGGGTGAAGTGACCCAGGCCACAGGGCAGAGCAGGAACTTCATCCACGTAGGCTCACTTAGGCATTAAGTTTAAAAGACAGTACAGCAGTAGAGGGCAGCTGGTGACGACAGCATGCTCAACACAGTCTCGTGAGTCACACTGTTCCAATCTGGACCAATCTGGACTGGCTTCTCTCCATAGCTCATGCTCAGCTGTGTAACATTATCTTGTCTGTTTTGCTCTGTTGGATCTCCTATTTCCTGTAGCCCTTGTTTTTGTGTTTTCTGTTTGCCAAAAATACCATAAACAAAACTGAAGCACAAATAATCTAGGAACAAACACTTGCCATGTATAGGTCAAATAAAAGATTGCGATTTTAAATTCATAGTTTGTAGAATTTATTAAGAGTAAATACGCCATTTACAAAAGGATAAAGGGAGTAAGGAATTTGTAGAAGAAACAGCCAACAAAGAGGAAGACATTCAACCTCCTTAGTAACAGAGAAAATGCAATTTAAAACATTCATAAAATTTTAAAGTTTGAAGGAATGATGATACCTGTATTAGATAGAGGGACACTGTCATATGCTGCTGTTGGGCATGTGAATTGCTATACCGTTTCTGGAGACCATTCTGACAGTATGTTCAAAAATCATCAAAATGTTCAGATTCTTTTATTGATCAGTTTCTGCTCAGGAAAATTTTTTGACTTGAAGTATTTTAGTAATCTTCATTTTGCCTTGAAGGGTTTGTCTCAATTTAAAAGTTTTTCTTTTATTTGGACAGTAATGTATTCAGTAACAGGTGCTAACTTATAAGATACTCATATTTCCCTATTTAATAAAACATTTCTTTGTAATTTCAGTCCTACAAGATTATCAATTTTGCCCCCAGTTTACTTCGGATTATAGTCTCTGACCATGTGGAATTCCCAGTACGACAGGCAGGTGAGTTGATTTTTTTATCCTTTATAAATTTATTTATAGGTGGAAGTAGAATGAGAGTTTTAATTTTAAATGTCTGTAATTTATTGAAATATTTGGAAGCACTCATGAAATATTTCTAGTGGCTTAAAAAGGCTTTGTTTTCCCCTAGAAACTTAGAGGTAGATACTCAGCTCTCAAATACCCTCTAGCTCTTCCTCCTCTCCCTTCCACCTACCAATTCCTTGCCTCTGTAACTTTGCCATTATTTTTGTTAGCTTTCTCAATTTTAATAGCTAATCTCCCTAATGCTTTATGATTTCTGGTAGCCTAGCCTCTGGGCCTGTAGATTAAGACCAGGAATTTATATATGTGAATTCGAGCTCTGTTAACATGGCAAGTCACGGAGGTAATGTGTTGCACAGATGTTCCTAACCCAGGTGACTGCGGAGCAGGACTGTGTTTTAAACATGAAACTTACTTTTAAGTCTTAAGTTGTTTCATGGTGTTGTACATTGTTCTTTTGTCTTGTTTTTTTATGGACTAGTCATTAGAGCTCAGAAGTTTAAAAATTAGAGCCTTAGAGTGTCATGAATTTTCAAAAGATAATAACCAAAAACTAAAGTAGGTAAAGGACAATAGCTAGTTAAAAATAAATATTTGGCCGGGCGTGGTGGCTCACGCCTATAATCCCAGCACTTTGGGAGGCCGAGGAGGGTGGATCACGAGGTCAAGAGATCGAGACCATCCTGGTCAACAAGGTGAAACCCTGTCTCTACTAAAAATACAAAAATTAGCCGGGCATGATGGTGCATGCCTGTAGTCCCAGCTACTCGGGAGGCTGAGGCAGGAGAATTGCTTGAACCCAGGAGACGGAGGTTGCGGTGAGCCGAGATCGTGCCATTGCACTCCAGTCTGGGCAACAACAGCGAAACTCCGTCTCAAAATAAATAAATAAATAAATAAATATTTAAAAAGACTTATTATGTAAATGACATATACATGTAAGTAATTTGGACAATTTAGAAGAATACAAACAAGTAAGTAAAATAACCCAACATTCGTCACTCAAAAATGACCATCATTACTCAGAAATGGCCATTGTTAATGTTAGGTGAACATTAGCCTTTGCATGTGTTCAGGTAGAAGGATAGATGAACAGTTTATAGAAATGGGGTCATAATCTACATGCTGATGAAAGTATTTAATTTTATTTGAACATAGTATAAAAAGATAAGAAATATTAAACTTTGGGAAGATTTATAACACTATATATGATTTCCTAAAAGATCCCTTTGTGGTTAAAATAAAAAAGAAAATCCTATGGAAAAACACTCATGTTGGAATCATTTTTTACTTTTGTTAGGTTTACAAGACTTCTGTGTAAATTTTTGAAACCATAATTCACACTTGTTTCACCTTTGTTCTATAAAATAGGGCTGTTCTGAAACAACTTTTTGTTGAATGAAACCTATTTTAAAAACCTGATTGTTTATGGCGCCATTGTAAAGTTCCTATGAAGCATTTAAGAAGTAACATTTTAAAGGGTCATAAAACAAGTTATTACATTAATGCCTTCCTTCTATGACATGGAAACATTACGAAAACACAGTTTATACCTTAGATTGCTTCTAATACATCCAAAGGTGACTACCATCAGCTTTCATGCATGGTTCTCCAATTCTTTTGTTTATATTACACATGCTATTTTACAGTTTCTTTTCTTTTGTTTAACTATGTACCCTTGAAGATTGCTCCAAGTTGATGCATATACATACTTCAGTCTTTATAACAGCTGTGCAGTATTTCTTTATATAAGAACTACGGTGGTTTACTTAAACAATTTGGTATTTATGGACATTTCCCTTATTGTCTTTTTTTTCATTGTTGATAGAAGCAATGCTAAGTGAGTGTGATTGGATATGTGCCTAGGTACTGTGGTAGTGCTTTTATAGAATAAATTATAAAAAGGGGAAATGCTAGGCTAATGGATATTTATGACATTTGTTTATTTATTTACTTTTTCTACCAACAGTGCATTAGAATGCTAGGTTCCCCAACTCCTCACCAACTCAGTACAATTTAATGAAATTTTGATGTCAAACATAAACAGCATTGAAAGGCAATTTTTTTCTTCATAATTGTTTTTTTGTAATTTAGATTTCAAATCTGTTAACTACAAGATAAAGTATATTTTGGTGATTATTTCCTAACTTATTAGGACCACCTCCTTAGAGCAACCATTTTTATCATAGACCCTGAAATATATTGATAAAATTCTACATTATAACCTACATTTACATTTCACTTATAAATTTTCTGCTCTATTTAATCTATTATTAAAATACAAGGATGTTCCAAGACACCCAGACAGATAATTTATCATCTTTAGCATGACATTTAAAAAAGAATGATGGGATTTTTGCTTTAAAAGAAAGCCTGTATAAAGCTGTTAAAAATTTTGCTAATGTTAAGTGGAAATACATCTTCAAAATACTTTTTCTCTTTTGCTTATGGGAAATCTAAAGTGTTCTTGCTACCATCAAGTGGGCTCACTAGTGAATGCCGTTTCTTACCTTACTGTGAGTTTTTAAGAAACAGGAAAAAATTAAGTATATTGATGTTGCTAAGCAAAACAAAAAATTTGAATGTTTGGTCTGCTGCTTTTCTTTTGAGGTGTTGATAAGCATAATAGCATTATTAATATTATGCGCAGTGAAGTAAGCCTATCTTAAATTTAGGATAGTTATGATGAGGAATCTCAAGTCACTTTTGTTTCTAATTTTTTACTCCTTACCTTTGAAGAGAAGAGACTCTTTAGTAAAATTTCTTTAATATATGTAAATTTAGGCTCAGAAATGTACTTTCTTCAGTGCATTTTGGAGTTGCTATGAGAAGGAGAGTAGTTTGGATTTAAAAGTGGTGGTGAGAGGCATTAGACCTGAAGAGGTCATCAGTGGTGACAGATGTGGGACTATCATTTAAAAAAAAAAAAAACATGGTTTTTAATTTCTGTAAGTTTGCCTGCTCCTTGTTGTTTCTTTTTGTTTGTATTTCCAAAGGATGGACAGAGAGAAGATATAGCAATTCATTCTGTGGTTATTTGTTCAGAGGTGATTTGTTAAGATTGACCTCAGCATTGTAGAGTGCAGAACCTAGAAATAAAGAGAAAGATGTCTCTGATCAGTCCAAAAGCATTTTAAGAAGCTCTTTTATTAACATTCATGTGTTTTATTTGTAGGAAGCTTTGTAATGCGTACTCAGAATCTATTTAATATTATTTTGATGTAATCAACACATTTGTTGGCTAATCTAGCCTTTCACAGAGTAATAAGGGAGAGAAGGGCTACAAAATTATAATGAAAAACAGCAAGGCTTAGAAATATGAACTCAAAAGCATGACATTCTGCTCACTGAGATAACAGCACTTTCTCCACTTTGAGGTTATGAAACCCAATTGACCTCTGTAGTTGTGTTTCTGGGTCTAGAGTTTAAATGACGATTCATTGTGCTGAAGGAGAAAAGTGTGTGTGTGTTTTAGAAAGTTAATTTCAACTTATGATGCTTAAAATGGTAAGTGAATTTTGTAGGAAAACTATCTTAGAGCAGCCATTTTTATCATAGGATCTGAAATACATTTATAAAATTCTACATTATAACTATCCTAAATTTAAGTGCCATTTGTAAATTTTCTGCCCTATTTAATCTATTGTTAAAATACAAGAATGCTCCAAGACACCCCAAAAGATACAGTAAGTTTAATACTTCCTTTATGAATTGGATTAAGATGATATTAGTCGTTTGTTTCTTAGCTCTGGCAAATGGTTTGTTGTTAGGTACTTAAATGATTAAAGGGAAGTTTTTAGATTATTGATATGGTAACAGTTATTTTTGGTATTTTTCCTTTATTCTTAGTAATCCATAATTATCCATAATAGGAATTAAAATTTTCTTTTTAATTATTATATTAAGTTTCAATTTTATTTTACCTAATTGTACATTTATTTAGCCATATACAAATTAGTCAGCATGCCTTTAAAGGCTGTCTTGTGTGATGCTCCATAATACAATTTTAAATTATAACTTTTTAGTTATAAAAGTAACATTAATAGTATTTAATGGCTAAATCATAAATACGTCCATGATTTTACCATGTGTGTATCTTTACTGTTTAAAGGTTGCTTTTCTTTGTTTTCAAGATGAGTTCTATAGGGATCAAAATGATTTTGTGAATAGTATAGTTGATTTTTCTTTTTGCAAAGATTAATCCTGTGAAAATCAGGCTGGGCGTTTATGCCTATAATCCCAGCATTTTGGGAGGCTGAGGTGGGTGGATCACTTGAGCCCAGGAGTTCAAGACCAGCCTGGGCAATATGACAAAACTTTGCCTCTACAAAAATACAAAAAATTAACTGGTATGGTGGTGCATGCCTGTATTCCCAACTACTTGGGAGACTGAGGTGGGAGTGTCACCTAAGCTATGGAGGTAGAGGCTGCAGTGAGCTGTGATTGCGTCCCTGCACTCCAGCTTGGGTGATAGAGTGAGACCCTGTTTCAAAAAAAAAAAAAAAAAAAAAACCCAAATGCTGTGAAACCCGTCTGAACTGCTGACAGGTTGGTTCATATCCTTAGATCATTCATTCATTATTTTTTGAATGAGTCTATACATTTTTATTGAATGTGTACTTTTTGCCTCTCATAGTTATGTAATATGAAGACTATATTGGGATAAAACATGGTGCTTAATCTAGAGCCTCCCTTTATATAATTTTTGTTTTCACCCAAATAAATTGAAATCTTAGATGGAACAGTCTTTCAGAACTTTAGCAACTCAAAACTAATGAAAGACGAGCTTATAGGATGTCAAGTTCATAATTTCACTAAATGTCTTTTTTGTTTTCACTAACGTAGAATGTATTGGTGTATTCTCTATGGTATAGTGCTTTTACTATACAATTTAGTTTTGTTGTTGTTGTTGTTTTTAAGATGGAGTCTTGCTTTGTTGCCCTGGCTGGAGTTCTGTGGTACGATCTTGGCTCACTACATTTGCCACCTGGGTTCAAGCAATTTGCTGGGATTACAGGTATCTGTCACCATGCTTGGCTAATTTTTGTATTTTTAGTAGAGATGGGGTTTCACCATGTTGGCCAGGGTGGTCTCGAACTCCTGACCTCAAGTGATCTGTCTGCCTCTATCTCCCAAAGTGCTAGGATTACAGGCATGAGTCACTGCGCCAGGTTGGCAATTTACTTTTATGTTAAAAGGTGGGTGAAGAAAGAGTTGGATGGGGAAAGAAGTGAAGGTTAAGGGAAGAAAGTTATGCCTCTTTGCAAATCACATCTCTTTATTCTTCACATACACACACACACAAACACACATGTATGACATTGTAAGTATTTACTTACATTCATTGTTTAGCTAGGATGATTAGAAGGCTTCACATTCTGACCAGGTGTGGTGACTCACACCTGTAATCCCAGCATTTGGGAGGCTGAGGTGGGCGGATCACCTGAGGTTAGGAGTTTGAGACCAACCTGGCAAAGGTGGTGAAACCTTGTCTTACTAAAAACACAAAGATGGCCAGGTACTGTGGCTCACGCCTGTAATCCCGGCACTTTGGGAGGCCGAGGGGGGTGAATCACAAGGTCAGGAGATCGAGACCATCCTGGCCAACACGGCGAAACCCTGTCTCTACTAAAAATACAAAAATTAGCCGGGTGTGGTGGTGCCTGCCTATAATCCCAGCTACTCGGGAGGCTGAAGCAGGAGAATCATTTGAACCCGGGGAGTTGGAGGTTGCAGTGAGCCGAGATCACGCCACTGCACTGCACTCCAGCCTGGCAACAGAGGGAGGTGCCATCTCAAAAAACAAAAAACAAAACCGCACAAAGATTAGCTGGATGTGGTGGCACATGCTTTTAATCCCAGGTACTCATGAGGCTGAGGCAGGATAATAGCCTGCACCCGGGAGGCAGAAGTTGCCGTGAACCAAGGTCTTGCCACTGCATTGTACCCTGGGTAACAGAGGGAGACTCCGTCTCAAAAAAAAAAAAAAAAAAGAAAGCTTTACCTTCCTTCTTAAAATGATGTAGCAATATCAGATTATGTATTTTGATAGATGTGCACATATAAAAATTTCCTTAGCTTTTTTCCCAAAATTTTTGAAGGCTGATATTCATTGATATTCATTTCCCTATTATATTTACAAGTAATAAATATTTCAAAAAGGCTAGATGAAAATTCCCAATACTATAAAAAGCAGAGATATCCCAAAATGCTAGTGTTTGATAGTAGCCAGTGGGAAAACAAAACAAAAAAGATGGCTGAATTAAAGCCATCTTCAAACAAAAAAGCCAACTTCAGGAAGGAAAGTAAAACTTTACCTGTTGTCATCTCAGAATTAGGCATTGTGAAAAGTACGATTTTATGATCTCAAAGTATGTTTAGTATGGCAAGGATACATACATGATTTCCAGATAATTTTCCTGTCCTGTAAGCTCTGGGGCTTGACTTAATGAAATGTTTTCTGCGTAGACTAGCTAAAGTGAAACCTTCACATTCTTAACCACTTTCTCTTCCTGATTTGGCTGTTCATACCTGTAAGAGTATCCATTTTTACTGGGTATCATGTTTAACATTGAAGGGTTTGGACTTCCATGCTCTGTGAGGCTGAATTAAAGCCATCCTTTTTGATACTGCTACATTAGCATTTTTTCTCAAACTCAGCTGCCATTTACCTGAAGAACATGGTGACACAATACTGGCCAGATCGAGAACCTCCCCCAGGAGAAGCAATATTTCCATTCAACATTCACGAAAACGATCGCCAGCAAATACGTGATAACATTGTGGAAGGAATAATTCGGTCTCCAGATTTAGTGAGGTATGTGGTGCTATATCTTTATGACTACTAGAAACCATAAAATGCTTAGATCTGAGGGTGGGTGCTGTTGGTTGGAATCCTCAGCCTCCTGTTTCATTTTCTAAAGAGGTATAGTAATGAAGAAGGGCACTCAGAGAATAAGTTTCTACTTAGAGGTCTTTGCATTTGTAATTCTTTGCTTCAAAATATTTTGGAAAAGATTTTGTTGCCATATGTTGCCACGAAAAGTGGTAAGATTTAAAAAAACATACTTAACCAAAACAATTGCGTAAATCCTTGCTATTTAAATAACCTTTATGCTTAGTCATGATCTCTTGACTTTTTTACTACCCTGTTTGCTTTTCTTTGATACAGAGAGATTGATTTTGGAAATTTTAGCCTATCACCTATCTTAATCTTTTCCCTATATTTTTATTCACATTTATGAATTGAGCATCTTTTCCTTCAGAGAAGGCAGGATAGGGTAGGTATAAGCTAGAAGAATTGTCTCTAGTTTTTCACATTCATAGATTAGATGCTATAGAGCAGTACTGTCCCACAGAACTTTCTGCAGTGGTAGTGTTCTGTGCCAGTGTTGTCTAATACTTAGCTACATGGCATTAATGACTGTTGGGCACTTGAAATGTTGCTAGTGTAACTGAGGGACTGAATTTTTAATTCCGTTTACTTTTGATTTATTTAAAGTGTGCATATGTAACTAGCAGCAGCTCTATCGGACAGAGCAGCTGTAGAGTCATAAAAATTTTGCAATCTTAAAATAGGAGAGACAAATTCTTTTCAACATATGAGGTTGTAATTAGGTATTTTTGAAAATGAAGGGACAAATAGGTGAAACAGACGTAGAGGAATGAAATTTTTTAATGCCAAGAGGTTGGATATGAT
The DNA here is from genome assembly GCF_009761245.1 of Sapajus apella. Lineage (NCBI taxonomy): Eukaryota > Metazoa > Chordata > Mammalia > Primates > Cebidae > Sapajus > Sapajus apella. The sequence goes on from NW_022437123.1 coordinate 362,640, forward strand.
GTTAGCCCTGAGCATCCAATAGCTATAATGACATAAGCAGTGGAAAAGGAAGGAAGTATGAGGGGTAACAGGAAGGAGAACCAACACTGAACTTTTAGAGCAATTAATTTGTTAATATGTGTATTGGTTAAAAAAAAATCACTATTATTCTCATTGGTTGCTCAAATGCCAGTCATGGGACTGATACCCTTATGGTACCATCATGTATCCATTTATTTCCAAAATCTTACATTTTGAGATCTTCCTTAATCTTCCAGTGGTTCTACACAGTAATGCATTAAAGGATGGCCTTTCATAACCATCCTTTGCTTGGAATGAGAAAGGACTGGGAAGATAAAATTTTAAAAAATGAAAAGCTTCAATTTTATTGCATGTAAATATGACCTATTTATTCTTTAAAGGAATAGCTACTAGTGGCATTAGAGATCTTTATCTTTATCATGAGACAGTTCTCTGTGGCTTTGCTCCTTTTATGTCCTTAAGGCTTAAGTATAATCACTATTGAAGAAATTTCTTCCTCCTATTCTCAAAGTTTAAGAGTATTACAAAGGGAGTTTTCAAATAGATTTGATAACCTAAAGAAATGACATCATTTTGTTTAATTTTACCAGTTATGGTGAATGTGAGTTACTATTTGTTCAACTGAAAATGCTTTTTTTTTTAGTTGCACTGTAGAATCCTAATTTTGCCACATTTACTTTCTAACCATATGAAAATGCCATGTAAGGTCATATTTGGTGATAACATTGAATTGATAGTTTGTAGAAGAGAAAAATTTCCCCCTATTTTCTTTTCAGTTCCAGTTAAAGTTGAAATCTCATTGAGAAAGTAACTGATCTGTGTTATCAGATAACTTCTTTTAGCATTTAACTTCGTAGTTTTATTAAGGGAATATTTTCTTTTTTCTGTTTTATGTCTTTTCTGTTGCCTTTTTCATTTATTTCTTTGAAAATAGCTCTTAGCTCTCTTCTTCAGGAATTGCCTTGCTAATACATGTTTCTTTCTTAGGGTGCAAAAATTAGGATCTCAGACTGCTTTGGATAGAATCAATATACGGTGTTGGGTGTTAACTGATAATGGATGGGTTTAAGATTTTGGCCCATAGAGAATCTTCCCACAATTATGTAGGCCTTCTTTGTGCTTACTTGTACCATCTTTAGGTTTGTCTGTTTGAAGTGATACAACATTTTTTTTCCTCATTTAGGATATGGTAACCAAAATATGAGACGTAACAAGCTGGGGAATTTTGCAGAGCAGAGGTAGATTCATTGGTGTTTTTTGAAAATTTTAAAAATTTTAAAAATTTAAAAAAATGTATTTAGGATAAGGTAGTTTGAAAGGTTTCATTCATTTTAGGAAATCACCCATCTGTTTATTTTCAACAAGTTAAGTCACTGAGGATGTTTATTAGATATGTCTTTTCCCCCTACCCCATGTATGTAATTATATAATATGGGTAAATAGGAGAAAACAAACTTGTATGTAAAATATTAGAGGTCTTTGAAATACTCTTTATAACTACATAGATTTTGAACTTTTCTTCCCCACCTTGTAGAGTCCAGTTAACAATGTGTCTCCGTGCCATCATAAAACATGATTTTCCTGGTCACTGGCCAGCAGTGGTCGACAAGATAGACTATTACTTGCAATCACAGAACAGTGGAAGCTGGCTTGGCAGTTTATTATGTCTGTATCAACTGGTGAAGACATATGAGTAAGTTGGTCTCTACTGGCTGAAGAAAGCAGACTTGTGTAACTTAGAAATAATTAAATTGCATAGAGTAGTGTGTTGTGGATATTCTGCACAGGTTATCGGATTAGTTAGGGAAATGTTGGGTTAAACATATGTAAATGTGTTTATTTGCTGCAGTTATTCAAAGAAACTTTAATGTGCTAATGGGTATTTTGTTTGCTCAATTTAGGGTAATATGAGAAAAAGACATTTTCTCCCATATTATTTGTTATATAGTCTGTCTATTTAAAAATAGCATAGCAACTTGTATTTTATAGGAAGAGTTTTGGCTTGATGAAAAATACTAGAAACATTCATGTAGGAAAACTGCAAAATAGTCTTGGATCGTTTTAAACTAGTCTAAATCTTTCCAGAAAGACTTTTAAGTGTTGTGCCTAAAACAGGATGTTATTTTAAATTTCTTTTCAATGTAATTCTAGCAATTCAAACAGAAACTACAAGTCAGTGTTAATGATTTTGTTTTATTAGTTTTATGTATTTAAAAATATTTTCTAATTTATTGTTGATAGTTCTTTGGATGGGAGAAATTACTTTTCTGTTTCTGTCTTTGCTCATTGTAGATATAAGAAAGCAGAAGAAAGAGAACCTCTTATAGTAGCAATGCAGATATTCCTGCCTCGTATTCAGCAACAAATCATGCAGCTCCTTCCTGATTCCTCCTTTTATTCTGTAATACTGCAGAAACAGATTCTGAAAATCTTTTATGCACTTGTTCAGGTAGGTTTCTATTGCAGAAAACAAATTTGGAATCCTGTTTTTCTGCCTGACACATGGAAAGTACTCAATAAGTGTCAGTTATCATTAAAAATTATTATATATTCTCCCATATATTTCTTTTAAAAATGCTTATGAGGAACAGGCTCACAGAAATTAATTGCCCAAGATCATCTCCATGGTAGATCTGCGCCTGTGTGATTTTCATTCCAGTGTCTGAAATTATGGGTAAGGAAGAACTAGGGTAGATAAACCTACCTGCCCTAAACCCTGATTACTCAACTTATCTGTTCTGTAGCATTCTTGCCTGTAGATTAGTTATGATTATAAGAGAAGAAGAAGAAAAGAGGAAGAGAGTCCCTCTTCTATGGGAAATCACGTTGATGGCAGTTTCTTTGCATTTGACTCAAAGCTAACAGAAGATTTAGGGCTCATTTTCCTTGGTTTAAAATGCTGCCTAAAAAAAAAAAAATCTTAAGGCTATCAGGGATACTAACATGGGAATCCAAAAAGAAATTAGAAGATAGAGATGGAATATATTTGAAATACAAGAATATTTAACATCAAATGCTTGAAAGACTTAGGTAAATTATTTAGATCTGATTGGAGGAAGAATAGTTGTTTTCAGGCTTAACTGTTTGATGAGTGAATTAAAGCCCTGTTATATGTTTTCTAGTTGAATTTGTCATGAGAAGAGGATGGTTTTGTTGAGCACAAAAGCCAAGATAGTTTGGATCTGTCTTTGGCTTTTTATTGACTTAGATACTTAAACTGTTTCAGAATATTTTACTTTAATAAAGATTTATACTTTCATTAAAGCCTCATCTTTTAAACTTTTAATAGGGATAGTCTGAGGCAGATCCCACACCCCCCCCAAGCAGCCTTTTTGCAGGGAAAGAGAAGGGGGAAGGAGGCAAATCTGAGAAGAGAAGAAACTAGAATACTAGGAAAATATGTTTTCTTACTTGTTTTGAAATAATATTCAGAGGCCAGACTTCCCGTTCCTAGAAATTGGGAAGTAAGACAAAGGTTGATGAAATAATTTTTCTAAAGCTTCTATCACTAATTGGTTTGCTAAGAGGACAGAATCTACGTATTTTTCTCAATCTATACCTGCTGAAGTCCTGAAAAACCTCAATATTTCTAACCATTTTGGTAATTATTATATACTAATATATTAACATTTTCCTCTGGGAGATAGAAATTTAGAAGGCATTAGGAGCCACTATTACAATGCTGACCCAAGTAAAAAGCGATAAAAATTTTGTTTTTAAAAGTATGAGCAGCGGGGTGTGGTGGCTCACATCTGTAATTCCAGCACTTTGGAAGGCTGAGGCGGGCGGATCACCTAGGGTTTAGAGTTCAGGACCAGCCTGGCCAACGTGGTGAAACCCTGTCTCTACAAAAATACAAAAAATTAGCCAGGAATGATGGCGGGTGCCTGTAATCCCAGTTAACCCAGGAGGCTGAGTCAGGAAAATTGCTCAAACCTGGGAGGTGGAGGTTGCAGTGAGCCGAGATTACGCCATTGCATTCCAGTCTGGGCAACCAAAAGAGAATGTGTTTAAAAAAATAAATAAATAGGCCGGGCATGGTGGCTCACGCCTGTAATCCCAGCACTGTGGGAGGCCGAGGCGGGTGGATCACGAGGTCAAGAGATCGAGACCATCCTGGTCAACATGGTGAAACCCCT
>NW_022437123.1:366899-372330 GCF_009761245.1 Sapajus apella
AAAATAAATAAATAAATAAAATAAAGTATGATGCAATAGATCTTGTCCAAGTAGCATTTATAATATTTGTACAGGGCATTTATAATGGGTATTCTCTACATAACCTCAGCCTAACAGTCAGCCTACTTCTCTGTTCCCTATCCCAAATCCAAATGACTCCCAAATGCACTTAGAATAAAGTGTGAACTTTTTAATATAGCCCATAAAGCCCTTTCTTCTTCTTCTTCTTCTCTTATCATTCCTACCTTTCTACTTGTATAGTCATGTGTTACTTAACTTTGGGAATACATTCCGAGAAAAGCATTGTTAGGTAATTTTTGTCCATGTGTGAACACTGTAGAGTGTACTTACACAAACCTAGGTGGTATAGCCTACTACATACCTAGGCTATGTGTTGCTCCTAGACTGCAAACCTGTGCACGTTACTATACTGAATACTGAAAGCAACTGTAACTCTGTGGTAACTAATTGTATGTCTAAACATAGAAAAGATATGCTAAAAATATAGTATAAGATATTTTAAAAATGGCACAGCTGTGTAGGGTATCATGAATGGAACGTGCAGGACTGGAAGTTGCTCTGGGTGAATTAGTGGTGAGTGAATGTGAAGGCCTAGCACATTACTCTATGCTACTGTATGTAGACTTATTAATGTTGAACATTTAGGCTACACTAAATTTATAGAATTTATCCACAATAATAAATTGAGCCTAGCTCACGGTAACATTTTTACATCATAAACTTTAACATTTTTAACTTTTTGACTCTGTTGTACTAGCACTTAGTTTAAAATATTAACATGCTGTACAACTGTACAAAAATATTTTCTTTTTATCCATATTTTAAAAGGTTTTAAATTTTAGAATTTTTTTTTTTTTTTTTTTTTCTCTTCAAACTTTTTCATTAAAAACTAAGACACACACACATTTGCCTTGGCCTGTACAGGGTCAGGATCATCAATATCACTGCTTTCCACTTACATATCCTGTCCCACTGGAGTGTCTTCATTTCAGAGGCAATAACATGCATGGAGCTGTCGTCTATGATAACGGTGCCTTCTGGAATACCTCCCGAAGGACATACCAGAGGCTGTTTTACATCACTTAAAAAAAAAAAAGTGAAAGGCGTACACTCTAATGATAAAAAGTATTGTATAGTAAATATATAAACTAGTAACATAGTTGTCGTTACCAATTATTAGGTACTGTGTAAAATTGTTATACTTGGCCAGGCATGGTGGCTCACGCCTGTAGTCCCAGCACTTTGGAAGGCTGCGGTGGGTGGACCATGAGGTTAAGAGATTGAGACTATCCTGGCCAACATGGTGAAACCCTGGCTCTACTAATAATGCAAAAATTAGCTGGGCATGTGCCTGTAGTCCCAGCTGATTGGGGGGCTGAGGCAGAAGAATCGCTTGAACCAGGGAGGCAGAGGTTGCAGTGAACTGAGATTGTGCCACTGCACTCCAGCCTGGTGACAGAGCAAGACTCTGTCTCAAAAAAAAAAAAAAAAAATTGCTATATGTTATACCATTGGCAATGCAGCAGGTTTGTTTGCACCAGCATCACCACAAGTATTTGAGTAATGCATTGTGCTATGACTTTAAGATGGTTACTGTGTCACTAGGTGATAGGAATCTTTCAGCTCTGTTCTAATCTTATGGGACCATTATTGTATATGCAGTCTGTCACTGATTGAAACATTGTTATGTGGTACTTGACTGTATGTATATGTATATATTTTTCCAGTTAGAGTGTAAGCTTTGTGAGGGCAAAAATTGTCTGTCTTATTATATCTGTAGCATGGTAGCATGTTTTGTACTGAATGGATCGTGGAGGCACTGTCCCTCCTCTCCTGCACCTCACAGTATGACGGGTGAGCCACATACCTGTATAGTACAAAGTGGACTGTAGTTATTATGCTACAGTGTAGAGAAAAGTAAGTAAAAAAATGTTTGATGAGCGTTTGTTGAGATAAAGATTTTCATCAAGGTCTTTAAAATAGAAGGTTTGACCCTCAAAGGGGTAAGTCATAAAAATCACTCACCTAGAATCTCATGCTGAATAAATGAGACCTCAGTAGTAGTAATTTTTTTTTTCTTTCAAAAATTAGCCCCAAGAAACAACTCATGGCATGTAGTCTTTTAAATTTAAAAATTTAAGTTCCATATATACTTATGAATTTATTTTAAGCTAGATTGAACAATATAAGATTGCTGTTTTCATTCTCAAATGTTAGCCCTTTCATATATTTTAGTCTTAACAATATAGATAAAATTGCTGATTTTTTTGGAGGGGAGGAATTATTGTTCATGTTGTTGTTCTTCTGTTTTCCAGTATGCATTGCCTCTTCAGCTAGTGAATAACCAAACCATGACAACATGGATGGAGATCTTCCGAACTATTATCGATAGGACCGTTCCTCCTGTAAGAAAATGTTTTCCTAAGAAAAACAGGGGAAATGGGTTTGGAATATTTGTGGTAGACTGATTTGTTATCCCTACAAGCTTTTTAAAAAAATTTACTGGCCGGGCGTGGTGGCCCAAGCCTGTAATCCCAGCACTTTGGGAGGCCGAGGCGGGTGGATCACGAGGTCAAGAGATCGAGACCATCCTGGTCAACATGGTGAAACCCCGTCTCTACTAAAAATACAAAACATTAGCTGGGCATGGTGGCACGTGCCTGTAATCCCAGCTACTCAGGAGGCTGAGTCAGGAGAATTGCCTGAACCCAGGGGGCGGAGGTTACGGTGAGCCGAGATCGCGCCATTGCACTCCAGCCTGGGTAACATGAGTGAAACTCTGTCTCAAAAAAAAAAAGAAAAAAAAAAAAATTTACTGTATAATTAATAAAATAATTCATAATGCCATTTTTACAAAGCTTGGATAAACAATTTAATCCTACAAAAAATGAAAACCATTTTTAAAACTTTATCTCTCTAGTCTTTTTTTTTTTTCTCTGCCTCTATACACAACATATTTTATTTATAAAAGTAGTATATGTTGGCTGGGCCTGGTGTCTCACACACATAATCCTAGCACTTTAGGAGGCCAAATGGGGAGGATCACTTGAGGCCAGGAGTTCAGGACCAGTCTGTGCAATATAGTGAGACCTGTACTCTACAAAAAGTTAAGAAAAAAAAAAATCCAGGTGTGGTAGCACTTGGGAAGCTGAGGTGGAAGGATCACCCAGTAGTTTGAGACTGCAGTAAACTATGATGCTTAGGGTATAGAGCAAGGCCCTGTCTCAAAAAAGAAAAAAAAGAAGTTATTTATTGATACTATTTTGAAATTCAGTTTTCACTTAAAACTTATAAATATTTTTATGATTATAAATGCTTTTATACTGTCATTTTTGTTGAATGTTTTACTTGCTGCATGTTTGGGTTGTTTTAATTATTTAGTGTTTTAACTCTAAGAATGTACTTAAATTTTTGCACACATATATGATGATTTTCTTTGGATAAACTCCTAGAAGCATGAAGGCTTTTTGCTGATCTTGCAGTGTGCTCTTCAGAAAGTGTGCCCTCGTTTACACTTTAATAAGCAGTGACTGCGAATGCCTATTATGGGCACACACTTAATTCTAAATTTGTCCATTTGACAGGGAAGAGATGGTTAATTTTGATCTGGAATAATGATACTATTTTTAATTTATCAAATTAGCTCTTGTAGCTATTAAAATTTTAGTTTGTCTTAAAATGTGCAGTAGTATATCTGTTGTCCATACCATAAGACAAAGTATTTTGATGTTTAACTTACATGCATAAATGCACAGAACTTAATGACTAGTTCAGTGAATTTTGACATACACTTGTGCTATCACCCCAATAAAAATGTAAAGCCTTTTTATCATCTGGGTTTCCTCAAAGAACCATGGTGTTTTGTATTTTGTCCTCTACTTATTTAGGCCTTTTGAAGATAGGAGGTAAATGTGAACAGCAGCATTGGTTAGTTGAAATTTACTTTGCTTATTTATTTCCTGCCTAGCAATCCGTAAGAATTTTCATTTGTATAGCAATCTAACTGTACATTTAATATGACTTAATCTATATCAAGATTTATCCTGCCTTTGTTATTCACATAAATCCTTTTATTATGCAGAACTTTAATCTGGGTAATTTTGTCCTGTTAGGAGACTCTGCAAATTGATGAGGATGATAGACCAGAACTGGTATGGTGGAAATGTAAGAAGTGGGCACTGCATATCGTAGCTCGGCTCTTTGAACGGTAATTATCTGTTTATTATATTGATGATCATACAGTCAGTATCTCAGTATCAGATATGATTATTTGTCTTTAGAGACCCTGAGAGCCAAGAGTCACGCTGTTTAAAGTAGGCTTAATTGTAATCAGTGGCTTTGAGATCGTAATGAAGTGGGTAATGTTCTCTGGATCTTTTTTATTCTTCTGTGAAAAACTTGGAAAAATATTGTTCAGCCTATTGATAATATCTAAGAATTATGCAAGAAGCTGCATGGTCACTCAACTCTGTAATAAAATCACGTTTAATTTTAAAAGCTTTTATTGAAAAAATCTATGTCAGTTTTAACATTTTAATTTCTAATATTCACCCTTTAGGAGCTCTTGGTTTAGCAAGTGAAAGCTTCTGTCTGAAACTTTAAAGTGTGGCCCATAGTCTAAGTACAGGTTATCTTGATTTCATTTTGTGGCTTGTGCGAAAAAGAAGGCAGTGTTAGTTTTCTGCCCTAACAGAATCCATCTTTAAATAAGGGACTATATTTAAAGTAGCAAGCGTGCTGTTTGTAAACTTCATGGTATTTCAATATTTTCTCTTTGTATTTTAAGATATGGAAGCCCAGGAAATGTCACAAAAGAATACTTTGAATTTTCTGAATTCTTTTTGAAAACCTATGCGGTGGGCATTCAGCAGGTAATAAACTTGTGCTTCTTAAATAGAAGAATGGTTACTACTGAAAGTAAAGTAATTTCTATCTATTGGAAGTAGGTTACAAACATACTAATTCATTACATAATTATAGAGGATGAAAGGATAGTTCTTGGAGTCTATTACAAGGCAATTGTTTTAAAACCAAGCTTACAGTGCAATTAGTTTTAGAACCAAATGTCCCAAGACGGCTACCACCAGAACTGAATCCTATACTGTGGACTCAAACCTTTTAAGTTGATAGTGGTGTAGCAGTCACCAGTGTTAGACTGGGTTCTTCTGTTTATTCTCTGACCCCTTATGAGATTTTTGATCTTTATTTCTTTGGACGTCACCTCTTTGTTCTAAGCTTTTATTTTAGAAGACTTATATAATATGAATTGGTCTTTATGAAGAGTAGTTGAACTTATTAGATGTTAAGACTCTCAGCTGAGAACTTAAACGTTTCTATAGAAGTTTGGGAATCATTCTACATAGTGAAAATTAGTTCTGGAAATAATCCAAGTTGCTATTAATGTTTAAAA
>NW_022437123.1:372430-389730 GCF_009761245.1 Sapajus apella
TTTTTTTTTTTTTTTGAGACAGAGTTTCGCTCTTGTTACCCAGGCTGGAGTGCAATGGCGCGATCTCGGCTCACTGCAACCTCCGCCTCCCGGGTTCAGGCAATTCTCCTGCCTCAGCCTCCTGAGTAGCTGGGATTACAGGCACGCGCCACCATGCCCAGCTAATTTTTTGTATTTTTAGTAGAGACGGGGTTTCACCGTGTTGACCAGGATGGTCTCGATCTCTTGACCTCGTGATCCACCCGCCTCGGCCTCCCAAAGTGCTGGGATTACAGGCTTGAGCCACCGCGCCCGGCCTTAAAAATTTTAAAAGCTGCAAAGGACAATGGTCTATGAGGACTAGTTGATCAGTATTGCCATTTAAATTATATTTTTGTTTATATTTCAATAAATAAAATTTATTAATTATTGACGATTGGCTGTATCAGGGCCATATTGAGGAAGCAAAGACTAATTAGACAGGCAAAAGCTTTAATGATAAAGAAGATGTTTCTAGATTTCTTTTTTTTTTTTTGAGACAGAGTCTTTCTTTGTCCCCCCAGGCTAGACTGCAGCAGCACGATCTTGGCTCACTGCAACCTCTCCCTCCTGGGTTTAAGTGACTCTCCTGCCTCAGCCTCCCAAGTAGCTGGGATTATAGGCACACACCACCACACTTGGCTAATTTTTTATATTATTCGATAGACACGGGGTTTCACCATGTTGGCCAGGCTGGTCTTGAACTCCTGACCTCAAATGAGCCACCCAACTTGGCCTTCCAAAGTGCTGGGATTACAGGCGTGAATCGCCGTGCTTGGCTCTAAATTTTTTGAAAATTTTCCTTATAAATAACTTTTTAAATTAGTTTAAAAAAAATAACTTCTCAGATGTGTTATGTTTATAATGACCTTCTGTGATCTGAGATTATAAAAGAAAATTCTCCCGTATTTTTAGGAATTCTGTGCTATCATTTTTTGTCATTGTTAAAATATTTCCCCATCTGGAGTTTATTTTGGTGTGAAGTTTAGGGATTTAATTTAAATTTTTTCAGAGGGCTAATCAATTGAGCCAATACTGTTTTTCAAACAACTTTTCTCTTCCAATTTGAAGGAGTCTTTATCAAATAATGAAACATCTTTGTGCTGTCTCTTGTTGTATGGAAGTTTTTAGTGTTTATTCAATCAGATCTTATTGTAATTTTTTTTTAATTGGCAGATTTATGTTATGAACCTAAATTGCTGTATACCTTATAGAAACAATAAAGTGCTCCCTAAAACTAACCTAATCATTATGTTAGCCAGTAAATATTTGCTTATGAAAAGATATAACATTACTAAGAATTAGAAAGTACCAGAGCTTATTACTTTGATCCCATATTTATATAATCACTTTCATTTTTTTCAATTATTATTCTGCATTTTATAGCTTTAATTGTATGTTTGGTTTATATATATATATATATGTAGATATAATTTTACTGCATTTTAGGTTCTAGAGTACATGTAAAGAACATGCAGGATTGTTGCATAGGTACATACAGGGCAATGTGGTTTGCTGCCTCCATCCCTATCACCTATTGTAATTTTTTATTTATTTATTTTTTTAATTTTTTTTAAATTTTTTTTTATTAACAAGCAACATAATCAAAAACAAACACAACAACCTTAAAGCTGAAACAGCAATAAGTCAAACTGCTGCTGCAGTTCACAGATGTACCTGGGGTACATGCTCCCTCATTGCGAGGCAGGACGTAGGCACATGACTGTGCATTTAGGTATATATGTGACCAAGAAGAATCAGAGAAATGGAAAACACTGGAGAACAGAAAGTAACAAGAACTTTTCATCAGGCAATCCCAAAGCGCTCTGCTCTTTTCCTCTTCTTTGCCTCCGTATCCTCTGTGGTTCCAGTTCCAGCTGAACTTGTGACAATCCCAAATCGTTCCTTCCTCTTTTTCAGTTTCTCATCATCTTCAGACTTTCTGGAGATTGAAGAGACATTCAAACCAAATCTTTGAGCTCTTTCCTTCAGCTTATCCAAGTTAACCATAGGTTTGTTGTCAGATGATAGACCTTTTGTTGGAACTGAAGAAATCCCAAACCTAGCTGCCCGAGCAGCTTTCTTACTCTCCAAGCTCACAGGTACATTGAATCGTTCGGCCCTCTTCTGCATTCTCTCAGTCTGTGGTATTTCAGATGTAATTTTCACCACTTTCTTTTCTGCTGCCACATCAACAGTTTTTTCAGGGGGTTCTTCCTCTTTGACAGGGAGCTCTATAGGCTTTGTTTCTTCTTCCGTTTCATCTCCCAGTACATCTTCTTCATTTGCCTCCTCTTCAGCATGTTCTTCAAGGTATGCCTGGAGTCTGTGGATAAGATCTTGCTTTATGCCCTTGGTCTCCAAACCACGAGCAAGACATTCCTGCTTTAGTTCAGCAAGCTTCAGCTTATGGAGCTCCACCGTCTCGGTCGCCATCTTGCTACCCCTCCTATTGTAATTTTTTAAACAGGAGTTTTTATTTTGAAGAGGTAGCAGTAGAATAGAAATTTAGAGTTTGCCTGGAAGTTACAATGAGACACCGTTTAGTTCAATATAACATGGACCTATCTAATAATTAAAACTGTTTATGAGATTTCTTACAAAATATTGATTTTTCTCCCAAATCTGTTAATTTTTACGTCTATGGATTCTGAATGTTAGGTCATGCCTAAAATGCCACCTCCCTCTTTTAGCCTTGAAATTGTTGATGTTATTCTATGTTTTCTATTTTCCTATAGGTACTACTAAAAATTTTAGATCAATACAGACAGAAAGAATATGTATCTCCCCGTGTTCTCCAGCAAGCATTCAACTATCTCAACCAAGGGGTGGTTCATTCTATTACTTGGAAACAGATGAAGCCACACATACAGGTTAGTGTCAGAGAGCAGTTCTCCAAAATTATTCTCTGGTTAAAATAAGTTTTATAGATAAAGTTAATATTACTAATCCTATATTTTACATTGAATATATATTACATTTTGCCATTAATAATGTCTAATGATTGAAGTCTTACGTCAGCTATAAAGGGTTTAGAAATTTAAGCATTTGAGAAGAATGAAGCCTTCAAGTTTTATGAGTCGGGAGACTTGGATTCACTTGATCTTGCTTAATCTCATTAAGCCTCATTTTCTCCTTTATTAAGGCAGATAGTGCTTTTCTACCCTTCTTATCTAAAAGTTGCTAGGATCAAATGAGGTATTTTGTGTGAAAGCATTTTGAAAACTTACCAGGGCTCTAGTAAGGTAGTGTTATTTTGCAGGAATTGAAGTCTGATACTTGTCGGTTTTATTTGTAGGTATGAGCAAGGTTTTTGTTTCTTTTCTTGGATTGTTAAGTGTAGTAGCAGAATTGTTTCTGTATCAATTGTTTGCTGAAAGGTAGAATTCAGCATTGTTATTTAGTTAAAGAACAAATGAGAATGGAAAATTATAGGCCACTAATAAATAAATACTTAGTTGTATACAAATAATTGGATAATTCAGCAATGTTAGGAACTGAATACCCACCCTCTCCCAAACTATGAATGCTTAAATTTTATAAATGATATCTGAAAGGAAGAATCTTTCACTTTGCTGTTTGCTGTCCAGGATAGAATTTTAGTGTTATTACCCATCTTACCAATAGATACCTTTTCTCTGTTTTATGTAGACATCTTGATAACTATTTGCCTAATCACTTTGATCAAATAGTGATAATTTCTTTGCAATTAGTGAAGATACTGATTTCATTTGCTGTGATCCTGTAAAGTAAGGGTGAGTTGTGATAGCATTTCTTTTCTACTTGATACTTTTGGCTTTATTTTTACATAGGTATAAAGTAGGAATAAGAAAATGCTGATCCTTAGGCTGATTTTTTTCTCTTAGAATTGTTTAATTTGGAATAAGTGGCAAGAGATAATCTTGTTTTTATATAAATAGTTTTTAGAGCATAAAATGGCTTCATAGAGCATGTGTAGCAGTGCACAGTGAGGCTAGTAGCTATGACTTTTCTCTACCTGAAACCTACATTCGTAGAATAGGAAATTAGTTTTTTTGGAAATAGAAGAAAAGAAAATTTCATTTTTTTTTTTCAACTGGAGTCTGTCACACAGGCTGGACTGCAGTGACATGATCGTAGCTCACTGCAGCCTGGAGCTCCTGGGCTCAGGAGACCCTGCAAGATGTATGTCACCGTGCTTGGCTAAGTTTTTTAAAATTTTTTTGAAGATGGGGTCTTGCTACAGTGCCCAGCCTGGTCTTGAACCCTTGGCTTCAAGTGATCCTTCTGCCCTTGGCCTTCCAAAGAAGTATCTGGCCCTTTAATATTGTTAATACATGGACATTTAGGACCAAAATGGGAATGTCAAAAAAAATTTCAAAACAAGAATTATAATAGTAAATATAAGCTTGACTTGGCATTTTACACACACAGAGTTTGGAAAACTAACATCATAAAGGCTGTCAACAAATACGTGATTGGTATTCCGCAAACCTGAATAGCCTATACTCATTCATTACTTTTTTTTTTCTCATTTTAGAATATCTCTGAAGATGTGATTTTTTCTGTGATGTGTTATAAAGATGAGGATGAAGAGATGTGGCAAGAAGATCCGTATGAGTATATAAGGATGAAATTTGGTAATTGAGATGGTTTTCTCATCAGTTCCTGGATATGTAAAGTAATAGAACTAAATTTATATTTTTAAGGAAATTTTATTACTTTGTTAAATCCCCCAGGTTCTGCTTTGCATGATATAATCTGAAACTTTGAGAGTTTGATGTTATTTTGCTAAACTAGAGAACTTGAGGTCTTCTGATGTGGGAGATGAAAAGCCACTTCATTCATCTCTCTTATGGGTGCTGAAGTTCCCATGGAGCCGTCTGTTACTTATGCTGTTGTGATGCTGATCTGCAAGGACCATTTCTTTTTGTGCCTTTTGGGAGACTCATTGATAGACTGGGTTGTTCTCATGTGGGAAATACTTTAGTGGTACCCCTATTTGGTTTGCCTGCTTATCTGAGAGATTAAATGTTCTACATGGGAAAGAAATTATGTATAGAGCCCCCAATGTGTGTGGCCCAATTCTTTGGGTGTCCTTTTAGCTTGGATCTTCCTGGAAGCTGGTGAGCTGTGTAGGTGGTCTGATTTATTCCAGTTTATATTAATTGCTTCAGGGAACACTCAGGCACTTAATATAGCAAAATATTAATTTGCCTGTCTGTCTCCCACAACTTAAAAGATTTCTGAGGACAGGAATTTTATCTTATTTATTTGCTTTATTTTGCATTTTCTGTCTCTTCTATACCTCTGCATTCCTCTACTAGTGCTTGGCCTCCAGTAAGCCTTCAATAAATGCTGAAACAAATGATTGCTAAATCTAGCACTGCATGCTGAAAGTGCTGTGACAAAGCAGTACTTTCCACTTAGTTGAGCCAGGTGTGTTTAGCTATATAAGCTAAATCTACTGCTACAGATGTTAGTTTGTTGGGCTTTGTTTTTACAGAGCTTTGTGTTTGTATTATTGGATTCGGTAACTGAGGAACCCCCTTTTCTCTTGGAGACAAAGTATGGGAAACGCAAATGAATGAGAAATATTTACTATCTGCTTTATTTCTCTATTCTCTTTTTCATTTGGAAAATCATTATTCATATATGTAATTTACTATTTCCCCTTTCTTATGCCTTTGTTTTTCTAGTTTGCTTTGAGTGATTAGCCAGTTTTTCTTTATCTTTTTTTTTTTTTTTTTTTTTTTTTTGGGCTAGAGTGCAGTGGTATGATCAGAGCTCACTGCAGCCTTCTGCAGCCTTGACCTCCCAGGCTCCAGTGATCCTCCCCCTCAGCATCCAAGTAGCTGGGACCACAGGCGTATGACACCAGACCTGGCTAATTATTTTTTGCAGAGATGGAGTCTCTCTATATTTCCCAGGCTGGTTTTGAACTCCTGGCTCAAGTGATCCTCCTGCCTTGCAAGGCATTCTTTTAGTGTTTACTTCTTTTATAATACCTATGTGTTTTTGTGATGTACAGAGTATTTGTTTAGCTTTCAGAGAACTGCCATTATTTTACGTATTCTTCATATCTCATAAGATAGGTATAAATATCTCAGTTTTTAGAAAATAAGAACTGTATGTAGGTTGATTAACAGTGGGAATTTATATTTTATTGTTTAAAAGAAGGTATGGGTAGCTCAAGACTGACTAAATAGAGTGAGTTTTCTCTAATCATTTCCTCCAGTAGACTGGAATGCAGTAGCTTTTATTTGATATGTGTATTTTACTTTCGGGTAACCACAGGGAAGAACAGTTACTGTATTTTCTTTGTTTGTGACTTGCAGTTATTTATGGGAAACAAAGCATTTCTATCTAAATGTATTGACTGATATTAATAATAATGTTTATTTATTCTTTTTATCTACTCTTTAACCAACATCTCCCCAATTCCCCTACCAATGTTTTTTGATTTGGTAAAAACTAACAAGAGAGCAGGCTTTGATGTTAAGATAGCCTGGTTATGAATGCTGGTTTGGTCACTTACTTGTTGTGTGACTGTGGATGGGTTGTTTAACCTCTCTAAAATGCAGTGTTTTCAGCTATCAAACGTATGATGATAATAATGCTAGGAGGATTAAATGGCGTAATACACATGAACTAACTGCTTAGCATGGGATAGTAGATGCTTCTAAAACTGGAGCATACTGCCTGGCACAGAGTAAGTACAGTACTCCAAAAATGTTTTTTTTTTTTTTTTAGGACGGGGTTTCACCATGTTGGTCAGGCTGGTCTTGAACTCCTGACTTCAGGTGATCTGCCCGCCTTGGCCTCCAAAGTGCTTGGATTACAGGCATGAGCCACCACACCCGGCCCCAAAAATGTTCTTATTATGTCTGTATTTTGCATTTTGAGGTAGACTTAGATTTGGTTTTATCTTTTATATTTAAACAAGGACGTATCAGATACCTTTCAGGATTTCAGTTTCTTAGGTAAACTGCCTATTCTGAAATTTGTGAAAATGGTCATGGTATTAAGTGATACATTAAGTTTTAGGTAGGTATATATATTCAACAACTGTCCATGGATGACCTGCTGAACCTACATATTGACAGAACCAAGCATGATCTTAGCAATCCCTCAAGGCTTTCATACTTGCAGTTTCCTCTGCTTGGAGTCCTTTATCCATGGATTGCTTTCTCCCTCATTTCATTCAATTTCTGCTTAAATCTTTCCTTAACAGAGTTGGAGAGGCTTTCCCTGACACCCCATTTAAATTAGCACCCCATACTCTGTCACTCTGTTTCTTCACCCTGTTCTACATTTGTTCTTCGCCTGACTTATGTGTGTACATATGTATAATCTGTTTCTTTCTCACAACGTAAGCTCCGTGAGAACCTTTTTTGTTTGATCTTTGTATCCCCAGGGCTTAGAACAGTGCCTGGCACAAAGTAAGAACTGAGTGAATTTTTGTTGCTTTTTGATAGAGATAAAGCACTTTTCCTTTCCTCAGTGAAACAGATGTGCAAATGCACTGTTTTCTTCAGTATAATAGTTTGAAAGGACAAACTAAAGAGTTTGGAGAACATTGTTGTGCAGGAGACAGTGATGTCGTGGTGCCACTGTTTATCCTTAGCTTTTTAGTGCCATCAACCAGTGTCACGTGTAGACGGTTTTATTTTTTTGGTTTGGAAAAATAGTGGTCAGTCAGGTTTAAAATCTAGAATAATTAAGTATATTTTTACTAACATAGTTTTAACCTTTCAAAATCTTAGATATTTTTGAAGATTATGCTTCTCCCACCACAGCAGCCCAGACTCTCTTATATACTGCTGCAAAGAAAAGAAAAGAGGTATTTCATTTTTCTTTTTAAATCCAAAACTAAAGGTGGCCTGTGTTGATTTGATACTTTAGTATATCCCTAGTATTTGAGAAATTATATTGTTATTTGTTATAACTTGTTGCCTTAAGAAATTTTTTTCTGTACTGGTGAGGGGAAAGGGTATCATGGTTATTTTGTTTTCTTAATAAATTGTACCTTTCATATTGAGCTTATAGTTGCTTGATGAAACATAATAAAATGGCTTTATTTTTTAAAATTTGTGCATCATAGTTAATACTATAGTAAGACAATGCAAGTTCATGCAGACTAAAGTGGATTCTTCTGTTTCTTTAGGTGTTGCCAAAAATGATGGCATTCTGTTATCAAATCCTAACAGACCCGAACTTTGACCCTAGGAAGAAAGATGGAGCCCTGCATGTGATTGGTTCCCTAGCTGAGATTTTATTGAAGGTTAAGATAATCAAAATTTAATTTACTTAATAACCTTGTAAAGCACAGGCAAATGACAGCATATGAAAGTTATGGTTAATTTAAAGCTGGTGACTACTTTGGGATAATTGAGCTGACAAATACCCTCCTTTCTGTCACCTATTTCTTTAACTAAAAAGGAAATTTGACTGTTTAAGTTTTCAGTATGAAACTGTTGCTATGTGAAAGGGATACAAAATATCTTATTTCTACAAAATCAATATCAAACTGATCTAAGGTAATATTTGTCTTGTTTTAAAACATGCAACATATAGGTCAAATGATTCCACAAAATTATAATTGGCAGTAATATTAAAAGCAAGTCATAATAAATATACTTGATTAGGAAGTGATACTTACATATGAAAAAAACATTGATCAGTTAAAATTTGTTTCTTAATAGAAGAGTTTATTCAAGGACCAAATGGAGTTGTTTCTACAAAATCATGTATTTCCATTATTATTGTCTAACCTGGGATATCTTCGAGCTAGAGTAAGTTTTTCATATTTCTGTTATGTATCTTAAATCTTCATAATTATTCAAATAAATGTTTTTGGATAAATTGACCTTTTACCACATATCGAGATGAAATAGAGTCAATTAAATGTCTGCCTATGGTCACATCAGCTGAATAAAGGAAAACCTATTAAAGAAAAGATTTATGGATTTAATTTCCTGCTAGTTTTATTTCATTTGTCACTCCAGCTTCACTTGCTGCATATGTAAAACATGCAATGAGAAAGATGATTTTATAGCAGTGGTACCACTTAAATTCATAAACAGATTTATCTTGTGTATAAAATGATATGAAATTCTAGTTCAGCTAAGAACTTGAATTTGATTTTCAGTATATTAGTTAGATTTGCCTTAGTAAAATGGAGAGAATAATAATCCATGTGAAATTACTTGTGCTCTATGTGTATATTCTTTTAGAATCAATATATTTTATGGAGGAGTAGAAACAGGACTTTGTTCAAGAGCCTAATATGTCTTTTGTAAATATATCAACACAAAAAATGTCTTGCTGAAAACAACATATATTAACATTGTACACTAGAAAGCATTTTATAAAATAAGAGTTACTAGAGAAATATTTGGGCAAATGTGAACTAGGGATGCTGAGGGCACATGAGCATTTTTGCAGTTGGGCTTCTACCTTTGAGAAGTTGTATGAATTGTAATTCTCTTGCTAGAAGTCTTTAGTAACTAAAATTAATTTCTGTTGATTGTGTTTGATGCACACAGAGAGTAAAATAAAGTAATAATGATTCTGTGATCTAATAGTTCAAAGGGGATAATCTATATCAGGTTTAAAAACCTTATGTGAGTGAAAAAAAGAAGTTTGCTAAACCAGTTAGTGTAAGGGAAAATGTTTTTCCGAAGTGTGACAAATGACTTTCAGATACTGGTTTGGAGTTGCTTTTACATATAACAAATTAATTATAAGTTATAATATTTATTAAAAGCATAAACGGGTTTTTTTTTTCCAAAGATGTATTTGACTTCTTTTTCTCTTTCCTGTGAAAAATGTTATTGTATATAGGTAATCTAGAAGTAATGAAAATGAGTTTCTTACAAAAAGAGGGGGATGTAGAAGTTAAAAACTAAGGCTACTATGTTACCCCCCAAAGCAAACATTTCTTTGTAGAATTAGTGATATTTTACTAAGAGGTTCTTATATGTGTGACGTTATTACAGAATGCTATAATCCTAATAGCTCCCTACCTGCTTTTTTAAATAATACAGTCTTGCTGGGTACTTCATGCATTTAGTTCTTTGAAGTTCCATAATGAGCTCAATCTAAGAAATGCAGTTGAATTAGCGAAGAAGAGCCTGATTGAAGATAAAGAGATGCCTGTCAAAGTTGAAGCTGCCCTTGCTCTTCAGTCCTTAATTTCTAACCAGATACAAGGTAAAGCCAAAATACCTTTTAGAAGTTTTCTCAAATACTTTCATTTACTTTCTTCCCTAATGAAGATGAATCTCCATGTCTGAGGGTTCAGGGCTTGGAGTTCTGAGCTTTTGCCCTCTCAGAATTTTACAGGAGTTTATTCTTGTCCTTTTTAGGTGTTCCTATTGACTGTAGTTTTCAAAATTTTAGATTAAAAAACATGTTAATTACTGTGGGGCCCTAGGGTAGACTGGGTATAAAAAGACCTGGGCCCGGTTTTGATTTTGCTTCTAACTTGCCATGGAAACCTGGGCAAGGTGCATGATCTGTCGAGGTTCAGGTTTCCACATATTTAAGTTTAGGGGAGTTGGACTGGATGACTTTGTGATTCCTTTCACCTCTAGGACTCTATATGATTCCCCTAGTTTTGAAAGTCACAAATAGTATTTTTAGTGAGTGATGGCAGACATCTCATTTGTTCAGAATGTCTGAATATTCTGATCAAAGTTCAAATAAACCTTTGAAAGTAAGTTCAGGTTTATGAGGAATATGAACGTAGTTTGCCTCTATTCAACAATGTTTCAAGGGGAGGATTACCTATTGTATATATGGCGTGGGAGGGTGGTAGAGATGGCCTGGGGCAGGGAAGGGGCCCCATCAGTATTCGGGATAGTCTTCATGTACATGATATTTTTTTTTTTATAACTTGTGAGAACCGATTAATGTTTTACAAGTCATTCTGATGACACAGTGTATGTATAATCAGAATTTTTCAGTGGGGGCTGTTAGTATTTTGGGACAGTTTATGCACAGGACAGTTCTCTCCTGTGCAGAACTTCTTATCCTTATATTATGCTTGGGAAATTGATATGTTGGTGAACATTATTTTGGTACAACTTTGTAACTTATTCACCACAGAGAAAGTGTGTCTCTAGAACCTAATTTAGGTATTACCCTGGGTCACTTTGCCTTGTGACCAAGTTAATTCCTTTTATCATCTGGGCATGGTAATTTTTATTACTTTTGTTTGTTTTATTGAATTAGCTAAGGAATATATGAAGCCACATGTGAGGCCTATTATGCAGGAACTGTTGCACATTGTTAGAGAGACAGAAAATGATGATGTTACTAATGTCATCCAGAAGATGATATGTGAATACAGTCAAGAGGTAGCCTCAATTGCTGTTGATATGACCCAACACTTGGTAAGACTGGGCAGTTTTATGTTAATTTGGTTTAGAAACTTTGAGTAATCTAAATAAACTTCCAAATATGGAGTTTAGTTTAATTTGTACAGTCATGTGCTGCATAACAACATTTTGGCCAATGACAGATTGCGTATATGATGGTGTGCTCATAAGATTATAATACCATGTTTTTACTGTAACTTTTCTGTGTTTAGATACAAACACTTCCATTGTGTCATGATTGCCTAAGTAGTCACTAAAACAAACTGTACAGGTTTGTGGCCAAATAGGCTATGCCATCTGGATTTGCCTAAGTACACTCAGTGATGTTCAAGCAAGGATGAAATTACCTAACGACACATTTTTCAAAATATATCCTTGTTAAGCGATGCATGACTGTAACTGAAGTATAGATATAAAAATTATTCTGATATTTCTATAATTAGAGTTTAATAACATTTAGGATTAATCTTTCATCTAGAATATTCTGAAATTTTATAATGTACCTTCTAAATTTTTAATTTCTGGACTTTGAATTACAAAACTCATTTCCTTCAGTTTGGGGCAATTGAGTGCTTTACTTTTTTGATACATTTCTCCTTACTATTTTTTTCTGTTCTGTATTTCCTGTTGTGGAGTATCACACCTGGACTGTATCTCTAACATTTTTTTTTAAACTTTTCCTATTTTACATGTATGTTCTTTTTGTTTCGTTTTCTAAGTGATTCCTTGACTTCTCAATCTTCTATCACATTTTTCTTTTATTACTTGATTTCACTTGTCCCAGATTATGATTTTATTTGCTTAGTGACAACCAGAAGTTAAATGTTAGCTATCTAGATATAATAGCTAGTCTAAATAGCTATATTTAAAACATGACAGATTCTGTTATTGTAAGAAGAGAGATGATTCAGTCAGCAAAGTGCAGACTTCAAAGTTTGAGCGATGCAGGCTTTAGATGTGTGCCACTGCCATTTTGCTTACTTTTATAAAGGGGGGACATCACAGTACTACTAATTGCAGAATACTTTAATGTTATTTTCATAGGCTGAGATATTTGGCAAAGTTCTTCAAAGTGATGAATATGAAGAAGTTGAAGACAAAACAGTAATGGCTATGGGAATTTTACATACCATTGATACTATCTTAACAGTTGTAGAAGATCATAAAGAGGTAAGATTTCTTTGTGGTCTATGATATAATAGTAGCATTTAACTGTAATTTATTTGATCAGCGGGCATGAATTTTGAAGTCTTTTAAATTGCTACTTAGTTATGTTGCTATGCTTTAAAAATTGCCCTCAAATTTAAAAAAAACATATTAAAATGAATAACATGATATTACATTATCATATTTGTAATATTATAGTGTTGTAAATATTATAAAGTATGTAGTACATCCCTTTATATTAACTTGAATTCAGTGAATCATATCTGCTATGTGCCAGGCTAGGTTCTTGGGGGAATACCAAATTGAATAAGAAATGAGCCCAGTTTGGCCGGGCACGGTGGCTCATGCCTGTAATCCTAGCACTTTGGGAGGCCAAGGCGGGCAGAACACAAGGTCAAGAGATCGAGACCATCCTGGCCAACATGGTGGAACCCTGTCTCTATAGAAAATAGAAAAAATTAGCTGGACATAGTGGCATGTGCCTGTAGTCCCAGCTGCTTGGGAGGCTGAGTCAGGAGGGCTTGAACCTGGGAGGTGGAGGTTACAGTGAGCGGAGATCACGCCACTGCACTCCAGCCTGGTGACAGAGTGAGACTGTGTCTCAAAAAAGCAAAAAACAAAAAGAAATGAGCCCAGCTTTCTGGGAGCCAACAATGTAGAATTCTTGGTAGAGAGTGACAGACAGCTGTTCAATCACAGTGGCAAGTGTTAGGTAATGGAACAGAATTCTGATGTAACAAGTACTGCAGAGTGGAAAGGAATAAGAGAAAGAGCTGAAAAGCATATTTCCTAAACTGAATTCCGGAGTGTTATTGGGGTAAGGCTTTATACATCTATTTATCTAGTGCTTTCACATCCATCAGCTGATACGATCTTACTAAGGCCACCATGACATAGATGGCACAGGTAGTGGTCGCTTGTTTTACAGAAGTGGAAAACGAAGTTCAGGTGGATTTAAGAAACTTGCTTATGGTCCCAGAGCTAGTAAGTCATACATTTGGGTTTGTAGACAGATGATTTTGATAATGTATCAGTTTATCCCCATTTAAAACCTACAGCTCCTTCCCATGTATCGCATGGCTGCTCCTGAACTCAAATTAGATTTTGTTCATTGCTTCTGGGAGTGCAAGTTGACTTGTTTGGCAATTATGGCAGCTATTGTTTTACAAGGTGAGCGCTTAGGAAGCAGGTACTACTTTTTATTTATTTAAGACAGTCTTCTTTATTTATTTGAGACAGTGTCTCACTCTGTTACCCAGGCTGGAGTGCAGTGGTGTGATCTTGGCTCACTACAACCTCCATCTTTCAGGTTCAAGCCATTCTCCTGCCTCAGCCTCCCAAGTAGCTGGGACATGCACCACTGCACCCAGCTAATTTTTGTATTTTTAGCAGAGATGGAATTTCACCATGTTGGCCAGGCTGGTCTCGAACTCCTGATCACAGGTGATCTGCCCACCTTGGCCTTGCAAAGTGTTGGGATTACAGGCATGAGCCACCTTGCCCGGCTGCTACTGCCTCTTTAAATAGCATTGTTAAACCATGTAGCTGTTGGTTTATCCTGTGTTTATCACATGCCAATGGAAGATGACTTGTTTTTTTTTCTTTTTTTCTTTTTTTTGAGACAAGTCTTGCTCTGTTGCCTAGGCTGGAGTACAGTGGCACAATCTCAGCTCACTTCAACTTTGGCCTCCTGGTTCAAGTGATTCTCTTACCTCAGCCTCCTAAGTAGCTACCTGCCACCACACCTGGCTAATGTTTGTATTGTTAGGGGAGACGGGGTTTCACCATATCGGCCTGGCTGGCCTGGAACTGCTGACCTCAAATGATATGCCTGCCTAGGCCTCTCAAAGTGCTGGGATTACAGGCATAAGCCACTGCGCCCAGCTGACTTGCTTCTTAAAAATGGCTTGATATTCTTCTAGACTAGTCTTCATTTGCCTAAAGGGCTTAATGTTAATTTTTATTTTCATTTTTATTATTTTATTTTTGTGTCCTTCTATATTGAAACTAGATGGTCTTCTTGGCAACAGTGAGATGTTCCAAATTAAATGACAAGTAAATTTAAGGGATAGTTCTTTTGTCTTATACTTAGGACTTGTATTTTAAATTTGAAGAGATCTTAGAAATCACCTCGTCTAGTATTCACAAGTGTGTGTGGGCAGTAGTAGAATGAGCTGCAGGGATAGTTTAAAAACAAGACAGCATCTTTTTGTTTTTATTTATTTCTCTTGATGTTAAATTTATTTTGAATTCCAAATAGTGTTTAAGGGATGTGTGAACTTACTGTAATTAGAGAGGTGTGCATTAAAATTGAGACACACGAATACAGCATCCTTACCTAAAGACAAAAAAACCTAAAGCCTTCACCTAAATGGCTTTACCAGCAAGGCCATGGATAATTACAGGCAAAACCAACTGGAATCTTGGTCTCCTGACTAAGATTTTGAACTTTGACTTATTAAAAGCAAACTTAGAAAACAATTATTTCCTTAAAAGGAAACACATTTATGAAACATTGACAAATAATGTATGAAACACAAAATTGTGATCTAAAATAGGCGCTTAAGCACATTCATTTTTGTTGAATGGTTTTAAGCATATTGACAGTATTTTAAACTGGGAAATTTTGGATCATTTGAACCTTAAGACAGTAATTTAAGTTGAATATTAGGATATATTTGACAGTAGAAATAGGACATTTACATGAAAAATGTAACTCATCATGGATTTTAACTTATTTTAAAATACTTAATACAAACGTGTTGAAAAAATCAAAAGATGTGAAAAGAAAATTCCGTGAAATTTTACCTTCTCACTCAACTCCCCAGCTATCTAATTCTCCTCTCTGGAAATAGTTGTTTTTTCTTTTTTTTTTCTTTTTTTAAACCAGGTTTTTGTATCTTTCTAGAACTATTAACATATAAGCAAAAAGTGAATGTGTATATTTTTCTTTTATGAAAATAATGGCATACTATACACAGTTTTTGTTATTTTTTACCTAATATATCTTGGTGATTCTTCCATGTCAATAAAGTTATGCATTTTTAATGGTTACTTAATATTCCCTTGTATGATGCGTCAAATTTATTTCACCAGTCCCTGTTTAGTGGATATACTTTGTCTCTTATTTAAATGGACATTTGATTGCTAGCAATCACAAACATTGCTGAAATGAATGGCCTTTTACATGTCATTTTGCACACATAATATGTCTGAAGGGTAAATTCCTTGAAGTGGAATTGCTGGGTTGCATCATATTTGTATGGGTAAATTTGAAGGATGTTGCCAACTTGTCCTTCAGCGTTTCTACCGTCTATACTCCACAAATCAATATACACACAGAGTGTGTCTTCCCAGCCCCATAATTTTAATCATTGCCAGTCTTGATAGGTCAAAATTGTTAATGTTGCACTTGGAATTTGTACTCTTACCATGTATTATAATGAACATCTTTTTATAAACACAGGCAAAGATTATTAAAAAAACACATTTGTCTTCTATTGTATTTCAATTTTTAAAAATTCATTAATTTCATGTAAGGGGAATTTGATCTTTGTGATACCATTTGAAAATATTTTACTCACTTCTTCATTTATCTTTGACTTAAAATTTTAAAATTTTTTAGTCAGATGATTTCATGTTTTTCATAGTTCTGGGCTTTGAGTCACTTTCCCTTTTCAGGATACAAGAATTCTTTTTATTCTTTTTTTATGGCTTGTTTTTCTACATTGAAATCTTTTATCCATTAGGAATTTATTTTGGTATAAAATTATATAGTAAGGAACTAATATGAACTGTTAAGTCTGTTATAGATTTAGCCCCCATTTCTGTCATTAGTCTGTTTTTCAAAATTTTCTGATTATTCTTTCTTGTTCAGCTTTTCACATGAAGTTTAGAATTGTCAAGTTACTGTCTCAAAAATGTTCTGTTGATATTGTTGTTGGCAGAATATTAAATTTATATACTAATTATAATTTAAGCTTAATATTTAAAATTTATCTTTAGATTACGCAGCAGTTAGAGAATATCTGTCTACGGATCATTGATCTTGTTCTGCATAAACGTGTAATTGGTAAGTTCAAAGGTTGAATAAAAAGATAAATTGAAAAATGTTTAAAAATTTGAACTCAAAGTATAATTTTAGCCCTTCAGATTTAACAAGATGGACCATTTTGAGAAAGAGAAACATATTCACTTCAGTTTTTGGATGTCTTTTCCAAAGTGTTAAATATCTGTATTTTCATTCAGAGATAAATTATACACCCAATTAAGAATTTTTGGTCTTGGAATTTTAAAAGACAGATAATTTAAATTTGCCTATTGCTAGAAATGAACTGGGATGAGGTTTAGGTAAGGTTACTTTCATCTGGGATTGAAAAATATTTGATAGGCTTTTTTTTATTATTATTATTCAGAAATGTGAAATGGCTGGGCACAGTGGCTCATGCCTGTAAGCTCAATAGTTTGGGACACTGAGGTGGGTGGATTGCTTGAGCCCAGAAGTTCAAGACCAGCCAGTGCAATATGGTGAAACTCTGTCTCTACAAAAAATACAAAAAATTAGCTGAGTGTGGTGGCATGTGCCTGTGGTTCCAGCTACTCAACAGGCTGAGGTGGGAGGATCACCTGAGCCTGCATGATTCATTTCAGGTAGAGGCTGCAGTGAATCATGATTTTGCAACCTCTGCCTGCAGTGAATCATGATTTTGCAGCCTCTGCCTGCAGTGAATCATGACTTTGCAGCCTCTGCCT
>NW_022437123.1:389740-452484 GCF_009761245.1 Sapajus apella
TGATTTTGCAGCCTCTGCCTGCAGTGAATCATGATTTTGCAGCCTCTACCTGCAGTGAATCATGGTTTTGTCACTGTACTCCCACTGGGCAACAGAGTAAGATCCTGTCTCAAAAAAAGGTGTGAATTAATTGTCCTGTTATCTCTTATAATAGCTGAACTCTGAGTAGAATCAGTAACTAATGCTAGATGTTACAAGCTGATGGGAATTTTGCAGAGTAGGCAACTCTTCCATTGTATTCAAGCATTTTGAAGGTGCTAGCCCCATATCACGTGGGTGTGAGAGAGATGCAAGCTGTGTAGTACCCAGAAGGATGCAGGAAAAGCATGTCTCTAATTAAGAGCTGTTGTCTCCAGGCTTTTTACTGTTCAATGTTGGTAAAAAATTGAGCATGCACTGCTGATATATGTGGATAATACTTGAATAGTTCTTGAATATAACATGGCACGTATAAACAGTAGAATACTATTCGCCTTAAAAAAGAAGGAAATCCTGTCATTTGTGACAACATGGGTGGACCTGGAGGACATTATGCTGAGTGATCTCACTCAAACTCATAGAAAGAGAGAATAGAATGTGGTTAGCAGGAAGTGGAGGGAGGGGAGATGTTGATCAAAATGGTGACAGTAGTTAATAACAATATATTATATACTTGAAAATTGCTGAGAGTAGATTTTGAGTGGTGTCACCACCATAAAGCATGTGAAGTAATGGATGTGATAATTAGCCAGATTTAGCCATTCCACAAAATACACATATTTCAAAATGGTATATACATCATATATGCAATTTTTATTTTGTCAATTAAAAAATAGATATTTTTTAGAAGTACATCTTTCAGTAAAAAGACCAATGGTTGCCAGGGCTTGGGGATGGGAGGGAGGGAAGGATGCATAGGTAGAGCACAGAAGTTTTAGGCAGTGAAACTACTCTGTATGATTCAATAACGATGAATACATGTCATTATACATTTGTCAAAACCCTTAGAATGAAAAATGCAAAGACTGAACCTTGATGTAAACTGTGGCCTTTAATTAATAAAAGAATTTCTGCAAGTTCTGTTTTGGCTTATTTCACTTAGCATAGTGTGTCCATCTCTGTTGTTGCAAATAATAGGATTTTTTTTTAAGGTGGACTAGTATTCTATCATGTATATATACCACATTTTCTTTATCTGTTCATTTGTCAGTGAACACTTAGGTATTTTCATATCTTGGCTATTGTGGAACATGCTTCAGTGAATATAGGAGGGCACATTATCTCTTTAAGATCCTGATTTTAATTTCTTTGGATATATACCCAGTACTACTAGGATGGCTTGATCATATGGTAATTCTATTTTTAATTTTTTGAGGAACTTCCATACTGCTTTCTACAATGGCTGTTTTTACTCTCCCATCAACAGTATACAACAATTTCCTTTTTCTCTGTATCCCCTCCAGAATTTAACTTTTGTCTTTTTGATAATAGCCATCCTCATAGATATGAGGCGAAAACTCATTGTGGTTTTGATTGCATTTCCCTGATGATTAGTGATGTTAAATTTTTTTTTGTTTACTTCTTGGCCATTGGTATGTCATCTTTTGAGAAATAGCCATTCAGATCTTTTGCCCATTTTTAAATTGGGCTATTTTCTTTCTTCTGAGTGGTTTGAGTTCCTTATATATTTTGGATATTAAATCTTCATCTGATATAGGTTGCAAATATTTTCTCTCATTCTGGAGGTTGTCTCTTCACTCTGTGGATTGTTTTCTTTGCTATGCAAAAGCCTTTTAGTTTGATGCAATCCTATTTGTTTTTGCTTTTGTTGTGTGTGCTTTGGGATTATATCCTCATATCAAAAAAAAAATCATTCTCCAGACCAGTGTTCTAAGTTTCCATGGCGCTTTTCCCCTACGTTTTTTTTTAGTAGTTTTATCATGTCAGGTCTTAAACCTTAAGTATTTAATCCATTTCGAGTAGATTGTTGTATATGGTGTAAGATAAGGATCTAATTTCATTTTCTGCAAATGGATATTTAGTTTTCCCAGTGCCATTTATGGAAGAGACTGTCCTTTCTCCATTGAGTGTTAGTGGCATCTTTGTTGAAAATTAATTGACCCTAAATGGGTAGATAGACTTTTGGGTGTTGTATTCGGTTCCATTGGTTTGTGTGTCTGTTTTTATGCCAGCGCCATGCTAGAACTTTTAGAAATTCTGTATTTAGATAATTTATTTTTCAAGTGATTTTCTTACATAAATTATTTCTCAATATTTATAATTTTAATTTTATTTTGCTTTCAGTAAGGGAAGTATCTGTGTTGATAGCTTTTGAATATATTAAGTTTTTTTTGAGACGGAGTTTCACTCATGTTACCCAGGCTGGAGTGCAATGGCGCGATCTCGGCTCACCGCAACCTCTGTCTCCTGGGTTCAAGCAATTCTCCTGCCTCAGCCTCCCGAGTAGCTGGGACTACAGGCGTGCGCCACCATGCCCAGCTAATTTTTGTATTTTTAGTAGAGACGGGGTTTCACCACGTTGACCAGGGTGGTCTCGATCTCTTGACCTCGTGATCCACCCGCCTCGGCCTCCCAAAGTGCTGGGATTACAAGCGTGAGCCACCGCTCCCGGCCGTAGAGAAACTTTAATCAAGTTTCCAGGGTGAATGCTAGTTTTGCTCAGTGATATGGTAGGAACTATTTGAAATTTTTGTTGAGGTTTATGTTTCCTGATTGTATGTGTAGATAAAATTTACTTTTGACTGAGGATAATGATATTTGTGAGTATAAGAACATTTCCTTTGAACTCATCTACTTTACGGTGGGTCTTATTGTCTTGATTAATTGAAGAATACCGTACATTTTACAAGTTCTGTAAATTGACAGACTCCTTCTCGTTGTATACTTGTTAGTAAAAGTATAAATTTGAGATAGGTAGATACTTTAGCCTGGTATAATTAAACTCTCCGAAGAATATTATTAATTATTTGTAAATTTTAAATCCTTGACGTAGGAGAGGAATGATAAAGCGCACCTTCTTGTATCCATTTCTAATACAGTTTTATATAATAAAATAGAAAAAAACTTTATTTTTCCAATAGTATAAGACAGTTTAGTAAAAACAAATTTTTGCCTTGCCTTCTTATGGAATAGAAGGGCCGATCTTGATAGGAAATGGAAGATGGCAGATATATAGCCGAAGATACAAATACGGAGAAAGGGAGGCTTTTGAGTATGTTGGATAGAGGAGGACTATGTCAGCATAGGCAGTCTAAACCCTCTGTGTGGTCTTTGTTTTAATTTTTGCTATTTTCTAGCATTCTAACTAGAGATTTTCTTCCTTCTAGAATTCTATGAAGAAATTCTTTCCTTGGCATACAGTTTAACCTGCCACAGTATTTCCCTTCAATTGTGGCAGCTTCTAGGTATACTATATCAAGTATTTCAGCAGGATTCCTTTGAATACTTTACAGGTATGGATTTGACCATAGCATTTTTGCTTTTCTGTGTCTAGATGTTACTTCCTGTTGATTCCTGAAATAAAAACACATATGATTCCAGTATTGATCAGAAAATGTTTTTATTTCCCAGTCACATAAAAGCTGGGGCTGTTGCAGCAGTGTTTTTCAGCCCTAGGTATGCAGGCAAAGGAGGTAGGCTGAATTTCGTATTGAGTGTTAAGTTAGTTTATGACCAGAGCATATATCCATATGTTAATTTAATAAATATCTTATGGACCCCAACTGTATTCCAATCTCTATTCTAAGCTCGGCAATCCAGCAGTGAGCAAAATAAACAGTGGAGAAAAGGAAAAAAATTCAGCACAAGTACTTCAATAAATGATGAGTGTCTTAGTCTTCCTGCTCCACATTTTCCTATCTATAAATATACAGCAGATTTATTATTTTCATTTCTAGCCTTTTGTGGTTGCACGGGAAGAAACTAATGTGTGGGTGCTACAGAAATATGGTTTCAGTGGGAATAATTTATTTCTGTTCCTGTCGCTCAAGTCTCATTGGGATTTTGATTTTTTTTCAGACATGATGCCTCTCCTGCATAATTATGTGACAATAGATACAGATACCTTACTATCAAATCCCAGACATTTAGAAATTCTTTTTACAATGTGTAGGAAGGTAAGCATGTCCTAATATATTGTTGCAGTGGTTCTTACTAATGCTTGCCTGTTTTGCTTCAGGTTACCTTTTCAGTTTGTTTCTTATACATTTAATTCTGCATTACCTTCATCAACATATATTTTTTTCATTTGTATTTTCAAAAGAATCTTTGGAATTTGAAAGTTTCATATTGTGTGTTGTGCTTATGAATGTTTGCTCCTTTTATATCTGTACTTTTTACTTTGTGTTTTTTCTTTCGGAAATGAAGTTTCTACCTGATTAAAGTGCTAGGAAAATTAGCCACATGTTTTGTTAATCAGTGACAAATGGCATGATCTTTTTTATTTTTTAATTTAATGTATGTGTTCGAAGCACTAGATATAGGTAACTTGAGCATAAACAACATAAGATAAAAATTATAATAGTAGGAAAAGCATCATTTAACAAGATAATCTATAATCCACATAATGGCTATTCTTATCCTTATACCGAAACATGATTGTCTACAGTGTTGTTTTTGTCACAAGATAGATGTGGTCCTCTATTGGTTATATTTTGGGATCTTTGGCTTAATATTGTTTTTCTTTTCCTTTTGATAAACCCATATATATATATATCTGGCAGGCCAATTTTATAAAGCTCACATAACCAGAAACCAGAAAGTTTGGCTGGAGTTGAGAGTAAAGTAGCTAGTGTACTATTCCCCAACAAACACACACTTTTTTTCCTCACTAGAAGGGTTGTACCCAAAATCTGGTAAGAGCTCTTCATTGCTAATCAGTATATCTGGTTTAGGTCTGGGTCTCAGTTCAGTTCTAAAGAGTCAGGGAAATTTGGGGAAGTCGGTAAGCTGTTTTACATATAAACTGAAGGGGCTGAATTGTGAGTTGTAATGAATTATTCACCACTGTGATAATCCATCTTGTTAAATCATAATCAGCTGGCAATCTTCAGTTTTCCCTGTTAGAGATGTAGCTAATAGAGAAAGAGGGAAAGAAAGCAACAAGTACAACAGTCCTGTGTTTTCCATTAGTAATTCACAGCTTCTCTTTATATTTTCAGATACAGTAAAACTGATACGACTTCCTTATACTTATCAAGTAATTAAAATTTATTTTGCATTCTTTTATGGATATAAAATACTTGTTTTAATACTAGGTAATATTTGTTGAATTGTTATTGTATGACAGACATTTTCTAAGTACTTTATACATAATTTAATCTTTATGACAGTATGAGGAAGGTATCACATTTGTATCAAAAGGAAACTGAGATAATTTCTTTCACTGCACTTGAGGTTAGGAAATAGTTCTAATCATGTAGCTACTATGTGTTGGAGCCAGATTTGAACCTAGTAGTCTGACTCCAGAGCCCATTTAAAAAATTACAAAATATATTTTTGTTTTCTTTCCTTTTGGCAAACCTAAAACAAATTGCCGATTCCCCCAAGTAAACGCAGTTTTGGGAAGGGGAAGTAATTATTTTTCTTTCTGTATGGTACACCTTATGAAGTAGGTTCTTTTATTCCTATTTTATAGGTGGGGACAGTCAAAGAGGTTAAGTAACTTTTCTAAAAACAGCTAATAAGTGGAAGAGCTATGGTATGAACCAAGGCAGCCGATTTCTAGAGTCCATTCACATTTAGAAGCTGGACTATGATATTTTGTCCTAGAGATAGCATTTTAAATTTATGTAAATACAGTTGATTCTTGGCTTTGCCTAGTATCTGCTTATGATTCAGCTCACTGACTACTTTCCAGTTTCCAAAATGTTTATTGCTGTTACCTCCACTTTTCTCTGTCTTTGTATATGTACACCTTTAAAATCTCTTTACCATTATTTTGATAGCATGTTGGGAGAGAATGAAATTAAATTAAATGGGAATGTTAAATCTGTCAGAATTATCTGGAATTTCTTAATTGATTTTTCTTAAAATTTTTTTGGAAAATTAAGTTTTTAAATGTAAAGAATATAGTGTTCTTTATAGTGTTATTTCAAATCTACCTTTTGTCTGTATTTATGTCTCTTTCATTCCTAATATTTTTAAGTTTTGCATTTTATTTATTTATTTTTTTGCCTCTTAAAAATAATTTAAAAGTTGCTTACTTCATTAGGTCTTTTTTCAATGACTTTGCTTTTTATTTCTGTTACCTCTTTTTGTCTATATTTTAAATTTCTATCCCACCCTTATTTCTTTAAATCTATTCTTTTCCTTATGTCTTGTATTTGAACCATTAATTAATTTTTTCATTATAAACAATTTTTAATATAAGCATGCTCTAGGAACTTTTTTGGAAATCATATTATAATGCAGTCACACTCCAAATTTTAGGTATGAACATGTACATTGTAGAATTGTTTATTATAGTGAAAATACAGGATTAACAATAGGGGAACTGTCCGGTAACTTTGTTATATTCACCTACTATCATATTGTATAGTTATAAATGGTTACAATGTCCATGAAAAATATTCCTAATTATGAAGTTCATGTTGGGAAATTGAAAGGTATGTAATATGAAACTATGGTGGTTATGAAAAAATGGGTGCATATGGACCAGAATTCAAAAGGAACAGAAAAATAGTTTTATTGTTTAAAAAGAAGATTATGCCGGGCGCGGTGGCTCAAGCCTGTAATCCCAGCACTTTGGGAGGCCGAGGCGGGTGGATCACGAGGTCAAGAGATCGAGACCATCCTGGTCAACATGGTGAAACCCCGTCTCTACTAAAACTACAAAAAATTAGCTGGGCATGGTGGTGCCTGCCTGTAATCCCAGCTACTCAGGAGGCTGAGTCAGGAGAATTGCCTGAACCCAGGAGGCGGAGGTTGCGGTGAGCCGAGATTGCGCCATTGCACTCCAGCCTGGGTAACATGAGTGAAACTCCGTCTCAAAAAAAAAAAGAAGATTATTTTGTTTTGGTTTCATTTTTATAGTTTTGGTGCCTTTAAAGCGAAGCTTCATTTATCTGGAAAATTAACTCATATAGTCTACTTTATTAATCCAAGGTCAAATAAGTGAATTATTGCTCCTAATAAGAAATGAGAGAGATGACAGATGGAATTTATTTTGAACATTCTTCTTTGAGTTGGCGAGGTAAACTTGAACAACAAGCAAAGCTATGATTCCTATGGCTGAATGTATATGGGACATTTGTTTCATGTGGACTTGATTAACCTCTATGCAGTGCCACTCACTGCTAAGCTAAATTGTAATTACTGCAGGTACTATGTGGAGATGCAGGAGAAGATGCAGAGTGTCACGCAGCTAAACTTCTGGAAGTAATCATTCTGCAGTGCAAAGGAAGGGGAATTGATCAGGTAATGTATGTCTGGAAAGCACCTTACTTGACAGTTACATTTGAAGTTTACATGCCTGCTTGACATTTTGTTTATATTATGATGAAAAATGGAAAGGACAGCCTATAGATTGTGCTTGCTGGCACAAACCCTGTTTAAATGACTAAAAGAGCCAAGTAGTTTGGAAACTGTACTTTGCTGAGAAAGGCATGCACAGAAAAATATGTAATAATTTAAGTTGCTATAAAAAAATAATGAAGGAAACATTAACTGAGTAAATTCTACTCAGATGGAGTCTCAGAGATTTTCACTTTCCTTTTATTTTTGTGTATTTTACTTAAATACTCCCAGGTACCTTTTCTAACCAGCAATTAAGGTACTATAGAAAGAAGTTTTTCTTGACCAATTTAAAAGGCAAAATTTCATACTTTATATTTTTAATAAGTTACTAATTTTAATTCTTGTTTTCAACAAGATTAATGCAATTTTTGATACTATTGTGGTACGATGATCAATAAGAAAAATGT
This sequence comes from Sapajus apella, assembly GCF_009761245.1. Taxonomy (NCBI): domain Eukaryota; kingdom Metazoa; phylum Chordata; class Mammalia; order Primates; family Cebidae; genus Sapajus; species Sapajus apella. Next base: position 397,663 of record NW_022437123.1, read on the forward strand.
TGAAATATTTAAGTAAAATGTGATTTTTTTCTTTTAGTTCTGTTTAACTTTATGTATTTCTTACAGTTTTGACATGTAATTCATTCCATCCATTTAAAGTTTATATGTAAGTGGTTTTTAGTGTATTCACAGAATTGTGCAACTGTTATCACAATTTTAGAATATTTCATCACCTCTCCCAAAAAAACTCATTACCAGTCAATTGCCCCAAGCTCTGGGCAACCACTATGACTTTGTCTCTATGGATTTGCTTATTCTGGGCATTTTATATAAATGGAATAATCTTATATGTCATCCTTTGTAACTGGCTTCTTTCACTTGGCATAAGGTTTTCAATGTTCATCTATGTGATAGTGTGTATTGATACTTTCTTTTAATGCCAAATAATATTTCATTGTATAGTCAAATCACATTTTATCCATTCATCAGTTGTTGGTCATTTGGGTTATTTTTACTTTTTGGCCATTATGAATAATGCTGTTTGGAACTTTCGTGTACAAGTTTTTGTTTGGTTATGTTTTCATTTTCTAGGAGTAGAATATAGTCATTCTGTGTTTAATCATTTGAGGGACTGTCAAAACTGTTTCTAAAGCAGCTACACCATTTTCCATTCCTGCAGCAATGATAGAGAGTTCCAATTTCTTCATGATTTTGCCAACAATTGTTTCATTTGTGAAGTAGTGTCTCATTGTGGTTTTTATTTGCATTTTTATGATGGCTAATGATCTTGGGCATATTTCATGTACTGATTGGCCTTTATATATATATTATTGCACTTTAGGTTCTGGGGTACATGTGCAGAACATGCAGGATTGTTCCATAGGTACACACATGGCAGTGTGGTTTGCTGCCTCCATTCCCATCACCTCTATCAGCATTTCTCCCCATGTTATCCCTCCCTAACCTCCCTACCCACCGCTGTCCCTACCCTAGTCCCCTGAAACAGACCCTGGTGTGTGATGTTCCCCTCCCAGTGTCCATGTGTTCTCATTGTTCAACACCTACCTCTGCGTGAGAACATGCAGCGTTAGATTTTCTGCTCTTGTGTCAGTTTGCTGAGAATGATGCTTTCCAGGTTCATCCATGTCCCTACAAAGGACACAAACTCATCATGTTTTATGGCTGCATAGTATTCCATGGTGTGTATGTACCACATTTTCCTTGCCTAGTCTATCATCGATGGGCATTTGGGTTGGTTCCAGATCTTTGCTATTGTAAACAGTGCTACAATGAACGTATGTGTGCATATGTCTTTATAATAGAATGATTTATAATCCTTTAGATATATTCCCAGTAATGAGATTGCTGGCTCAAATGGAATTTCTATTTCTAGGCCCTTGAGGAAGTGCCACACTGTCTTCCACAATGGTTGAACTAATTTATACTCCCACCAACAGTGTAAAAGTGTTCCTATTTCTCCACATCCTCTCCAGCATCTGTTGTCTCCAGATTTTGTAATGATAGCTATTCTAACTGACATGAGATGATATTTCAATGTGGCTTTGATTTGCATTTCTCTGATAATCAGTGATGATGAGCATTTTTTCATATGTTTCTTGGCCTCATGTATGTCTTCTTTTGAAAAGTGTCCATTCATATCCTTTGCCTACTTTTGAATGGGTTTGTTTGTTTCTTATAAATTTGTTTTAGTTCTTTGTAGATTCTGGATATTAGCCCTTTGTTAGATGGGTAGATTGCAAAATTTTTTTCCTATTCTGTTGGTTGCTGATTCACACTAATGATTGTTTCTTTTGCTGTACAGAAGCTCTGGAGTTTAACTAGACCTCATTTGTCTATATTGGCTTTTGTTGCCAATGCTTTTGGTGTTTTAGTCATGAAGTCCGTCCCTATGCCTATGTCCTGAATGGTTTTGCCTAGGTTTTCTTCTAGGGTTTTTATGGTGTTAGGTCTTATGTTTAAGTCTTTAATCCATCTGGAGTTAATTTTAGTGTAAGGTGTCAGAAAGAGATCCAGATTCTGCTTTCTGCACATGGCTAGCCAGTTATCCCAACACCGTTTCTTAGGTTTCCCACAGGGAATCCTTTCCCTATTGCTTGTTTTTGTCAGGTTTGTCAAACATCAGATGGTTGTAGATGTGTGGCATTTCTTCCAAGGCCTCTGTTCTGTTTTATTGGTCCATATCTCTGTTTTGGTACCAGTACCATGCTGTTTTGATTACTGTAGACTTGTAGTATAATTTGAAGTCAGGTAGTGTGATGCCTCCAGCTTTGTTCTTTTTGCTTAGAATTGTCTTGGCCATGCAGGCTCTCTTTTGGTTCCTTATGAAGTTTAAGGTGTTTTTTTCCAGTTCTGTGAAGAGAGTCATAGGTAGCTTGATGGAGATAGCATTGAATCTATAAATTACTTTGGGCAGTACGGCCATTTTCATGACACTGATTCTTCTAACCATGAGCATGGAATGTTTATCCATCTGTTTGTGTCCTCTCATTTCCTTAAGCAGTGGTTTGTAGTTCTTCTTGAAGAGATCTTTTACATACTTTGTTAGTTGTATTCCTTGGTATTTTATTCTCGTTGTAGCAATTGTGAGTGGCAGTTTGTTCTTGATTTGGCTCTCTTTAAGTCTGTTATTGGTATATAGGAATGCTTGTGATTTCTGCACATTCATTTTGTATCCTCAGACTTTGCTGAAGTTGCTTATCAGTTTAAGGAGATTTTGGGCTGAGATGATGGGGTCTTCTGAATATATAATCATGTTGTGTGCACATAGAGACAATGTCACTTCCTGCTTTCCTATTCGAATGCCCTTTATTTCTTTTTCTTGCCTGATTGCTCTGGCTAGAACATCCAATACTATATTGAATAGGAGTGGTGAGAGAGGGCATCCTTGTCTAGTGCCAAATTTCAAAGGGAATGCTTCCAGTTTTTGCCCAATCAGTATGATACTGGCTGTGGATTTGTTGTAAATAGCTTTTATTATTTTGAGATATGTTCTGTTGGTACCTGGTTTATTGAGAGTTTTTAGCATAAAGAGCTGTTGAACTTTGTCGAAGGTCTTCTCTGCATCTATTGAGATAATCATGTGGTTTTTGTCTTTGGTTCTGTTTATGTGGTGGATTACGTTTATAGACTTGCGTATGTTGAACCAGCCTTGCATCCCTGAGATGAAACCTACTTGATCGTGATGGATAAGCTTTTTGATGTGCTGTTGCAATCGGTTTGCTATTATTTTATTGAAGATTTTTGCATCTGTGTTCATCATGGATATTGGCCTGAAGTTTTCTTTTCTTGTTGAGTCTCTAACAGGTTTTGGTATCAGGATGATGTTTATCTCATAAAATGATTTGGGAAGGATTCCCTGTTTTTGGATTGTTTGGAATAGTTTCAGAAGGAGTGGTACCAGCTCCTCTTTGTATGTCTGGTAGAATTCAGCTGTGAACCCATCTGGACCTAGGCTGTTTTTGGTTGCTGGGCTATTAATTGCTGCCTCTACTTCAGCCTTTGTCATTGGTCTATTCAGGGTTTCCACTTCTTCCTGGTTTAGGCTTGTGAGGGTGCAAGTGTCCAGGAATTTATCCATTTCTTCCAGGTTTACAGGTTTATGTGCATAGAGTTTGTAGTAATCACCTATGGTAGTTTGTATTTCTGTGTAATAGATTGTGATATCCCCTTTATTATTATTATTTTTTAAATTTATTGCATTTTAGGTTTTGGGGTACATGTGAAGGACATGCAAGATTGTTGCATAGGTACACCCCTTTATTATTTTTTTATTGCATCTATTTGATTCTTCTCTCTTTTCTTTCTGATTAACTTGGCTAGCAGTCTATTTTGTTGATATTTTCAAAAAACCAGGTCCTGGGTTTATTGATTTTTTGAAGGGTTTTTTTGGTGTCTCTGTCTCCTTCAGTTGTGCCCTGATCTTTGTTATTTCTTGTCTTCTGCTAGCTTTTGAGGTTTTTTTTTAATATTATTCATCTAGCTCTTTCAATTTTGATGATAGGATGTCGATTTTAGATCTTTCCTTTCTTCTCATGTGGGCATTTATTGCTATATATTTTCCTCTGGACACTGCTGTAAATTTGTCCCAGAGATTCTGGTACATTGTGTCTTCATTCTTGGTTTCAAAGAACATCTTTATTTCTGCCTTCATTTCGTTGTTTATCCAGTCAACATTCAAGAGCCAGTTGTTCAGTTTCCATGAAGTTGCGCAGTTCTGAGTTAGTTTCTGAATTCTGAGTTCTAATTTGATTGCACAGTGGTCTGAGAGACTGTTTGTTATGATTTCCATTCTTTTGCATTTGATGGAGAGTGATTTACTTCCAATTATGTGGTCAATTTTAGAGTAGGTGTGATGTGGTGCTGAGAAGAATATATATTCTGTGGATTTGGGGTGGAGATTTCTGTAGATGTCTCTTAGGTCTGCTTGGTCCAGATCTCAGTGCAAGTCCTGGATATGGTTGTTAATTTTCCATCTCATTGATCTGTCTAATATTGACAGTGGAGCGTTAAAGTCTCCCACTATTGTTGTGCGCCAGTCTATGTCTCTTCGTAGGTTGTTAAGAACTTGCTTTATGTATCTGGGTGCTCCTGCATTAGGTACCTATATATTTAGGATCGTTAGCTCTTCTTGTTGCATTGATCCTTTTACCATTATGTAATGCCTTTCTTTGTCTCCATTGATCTTTGTTAGTTTAAAGTCTATTTCCTCAGAGACTAGGATTGCGACTCCTGCTTTTTTTTTGCTCTCCATTTGCTTGGTAAATCTTCCTCCACCACTTTATTTTGAGCCTATGTGTATCCTTGCATGTGAGAGGGATTTCCTGGATACCACACACTGATGGGTTTTGACTTTTTATCCAATTTGCCAGTCTGTGTCTTTTGCATGGGGTATTTAGCCCATTTACATTTAGGGTTAATAATGTTAATATTACATTTAGGGTTAATAATTTACATTTAGGATTAATAATTATGTGTGAACTTGATCCTGCCATTTTGATGCTAGCTGGTTATTTTGCCTGTTTGTTAGTTGATGCAGTCTCTTCATTGTGTCAATGCTCTTTACCATTTGGTATGTTTTTGGAGTGGTTGGTATTGCTTGTTCCTTTCTATGTTTAGTGCTTCTTTCAGGAGCTTTTGTAAGGCAGGCCTGGTGGTGATGAACTCTCTCAGCAATTGCTTGTTCCTAAAGGATTTTATTTCTCCTTTGCTTATGAAGCTTAGTTTGGCTGGATATGAAATCTAGGTTGAAAGTTCTTTTCTTTAAGGATGTTTAATATTGGCCCCCACTTTCTTCTGGCCTGTAGGATTTCTGCTGACAGATCCACTGTGAGTCTGATGGGCTTCCCTTTGTGGGTAACTCCACCTTTCTCTCTGGCTGCCCTTAGCATTTTTTCCTTCATTTCAACCCTGGTGAATCTGACAATTATGTGCCTTGGGGTTGCCCTTCTTGAGGAATATTTTTGTGGTGTTCACTGTATTTCCTGGACTTGAATATTGGCCTGCCTTCCTGGGTTGGGGAAATTCTCCTGGACGATACCCTGAAGAGTGTTTTCCAGCTTAGATTCATTCTCTCCATCATTCTCAGGTACACCTATCAGACGTAGATTAGGTCTTTTCACATAATCCCATAATTTTTGAAGGCTTTATTCATTTTTTTCACTCGTTTTTCTCTAATTTTGCCTTCTCATTTTATTTCATTGATTTGATCTTCAATCTCTGATACCCTTCCTCTGCTTGGTCAATTCAGCTATTGAAACTTATGCATGCTTCACAAAGTTCTCATGTTGTGTTTTTCAGCTATATAAGTAATTTATAATCTTCTCTGTGCTGTTTATTCTCATTAGCATTTCTTCAAAGCTTTTTTCCAGGTTCTTAATTTTTTTGCATTGGGTTAGTACATGTTCTTTTAGCTCAGGGAAGTTTGTTATTACCCACCTTTTGAAGCGTATTTCTGTCAGTTCGTCAGATTGATTCTCTATCCAGCTTTGTTCCCTTGCTGGTGAGGAGTTGTGATCCCTTGGAGGAGGAGAGGCATTCTGGTTTTGGGTGATTTCATCCTTTTTTGCGCTGGTTTCTTCCTGTCTTTGTGGATTTATCTACTTGTGGTCTTTGTAGTTGGTGACTTTTGGATGGGGTCTCTGAGTGGACATCCTTTTTGTTGATGATGAAGTTATTTCTTCTTGTTTTTTAGTTTTCCTTTTAATAGTCAGGCCCCTCTGCTGTAGGACTACTGGAGGTCCACTCCAGATTCTTCTTGCCTGAGGATCACCTGCAGCTACTGCAGAACAGTAAGGGTTGCTGCCAGTTTCTTCTTCTGTTGTCTTAGTTCCAGAAGGATACCTGCCAGATGTCAGCGTGAGCTCTCCTTTACGAGGTGTCTCTTTGGATACAGGGGGGTCAGGGAGCTGCTTGAGGGAACATTTTGACCCTTATAGTAGCTCAAGTGCTGAGCTGTGAGCCCCATTGTCCTGTTCAGAGCTGCTAGGCAGGTATGTTTAAGCCTGTTGCAGTGGAACTCATAACTGCCCTTTTTCCAGGTGCTCTGTCCTGGGAAGGTGGGGCTTTATTTATAAGTTCCTGATATGCTGCTCTCTTTTTTCAGAGATGCCCAGCCCAGCAAGGAGGTAGCCCAGTCACAGTCTGCCATCAGAGGCATTGCTGAGCTGCCATGAGGTGGCAAAGCCTACCTGCTGTGTGAACTTCCTTGCGGTTTTGTTTACAGAGGTATAGTTAGAACTGCCTTGGTAATGGCGGCCTACCTTGGTAATGGCAGTCTGCCTTGGTAATGACGGACTGCCTCGGTAATGGCGGACTGCCTTGATAGTGTTGGATTGCCTCGGTAATGGCTGACTGCCTCAGTAATGGTAGACTGCCTCAGTAATGGCAGATGCCCTTCCCCCCACAGATCTGGACTGTTCCAGGTCCAGCTGCACTTGCTACAAAACTCTCAATCCAGAGCGTTTCAGATTGCTGGTCTTTGTGGGAAGGGAACCCACTGAGCCAGATCACCTGGCTCCATTTCAGCTTCCTTTTTTTTCAGTTGAATGGGTGGCTCTGTCTCCCAGGCCTTCCAGGTGCCAGTTGGAATGGCTGCCCAGATTTGTGTGGGTTTTTGTGTGGAGACCTGCTGTGCCAGCTGAAACAGCCATGCTGGAAACTCATGGCGCTTTTCAGCCTGGGAATCTCCTGGTCTTTGGGCTGTAATAACTCAATTTGGAAATGCGGTGATCACTCACCCTCTGCGTTGTTTTCGCTGGGAACTGCACTCCAGAGCTTTTCCTATTTGGCCATCTTGGATCCCTCAGGAGCTGGCCTTTCATTTGTCTTTTTTTGGAGAAATGTCTAATTAGATCATTTGCTCATTTGTAATTATTTGTCTATTTAGTGAGTTGCTGGAGTTCATTATGTATTCTATATTGAAGCCTGTTATCAGGCATCATTTGCAAAATTTTCTCCCAGTTATCTTGATGGTGTCCTTTGAGGCACAGATGTCTTTAATTTTGATGATGTCCATTTGTTTTTCTATTGTTTGTGGTTTGTTGGTGTTTTTTTTTTTTTTTTTTTTTTTTTTAAAAAAAAAAAACAAAAAAAAAACATTGGGCTGGAGTTAGTGGCTCAATCTTGGCTCACTGCAGCCTTGTCCTCCAATCCTTCCACCTCAGCCTCCTGAGTAGCTGGGACTGCAGGCTACTACACCTGGCTAATTTTTGTAGGAAGGTGCTGGGAGAATGGCATGAGCCACTATGCCCAGCTGATGGTGTCATCTGTAACAAACATTGGTAGCTCCAGTGTCATAAAGATTTACCCTCTTTTGTTCTAAAAGTTTTATATATTTTTTTCTGTTATATTTAGGTCTTGATCCATTTTGATTCAAGTTTTGTACATAGTGTGAGGAAGGGGTCTGCATTTTAATTCTTTTGCATGTAGTTATGACATTTTTTCAGCAACATTTGTGGGAAAGACTATTTTTTTCCCCGTTGAATTGTCTTAGTATTCTTGTTAAATCAGTTGACCATAATGTGAGGATTTTTCTGGACTCAATCTATTTGATTTATGTACTTCCTGTTCTTATTCCGGTACTGCATTGTCTTTATTACTTTAGCTTTGTAATAAGTTCTGAAGTCAGGAGATTTGGGTCCTGTAATGCATTGTCTTGTGAGATTGTTTTGGCTATTCAGAGGCCCTTAAATTTTTATATGAGTTTTATGATCTGTTTGTCAATGTCAGTAAATTAGCCAGCTGGGATTGTGAAAGGCATTGTACTGAATCTGTAGATTAGTTTGAGAAGTATTTCTGTTTTAAAAATAGTCTTTCAATCCCTGAAACATGGGATGACTTCAATTTCTTTCAACAATTTTTGGTTGTTATCAGAGTATAAGTTTTTCAATTCTATTACTAAAATATTTTTATATATTTTCTTTTTGATGCTATTGTAAATGGAGTTTTTTATTTTATTTTCAGGTTTGTTGCCAGTGTATAGAAATATAATTGTTTTGCATGTTTATCTTGTATCTTGCAACCTTGCTGAACTGATTTATTAGTTTTAATAATGGTTTAGTGGATTCTTTGGGATTTTCTATAACCAGGATCATGTTATCAGCAAATAGAGTATTACCTTTCCGGTTTGGGTGCCTCTTATTTTTCTTGACTAATTGTTCTGGCTAGAACCTGGAGTGTAATGTTGAATAGCTTTGATGAAAAGAGAAATCTCATCTTGTTCCTGGTCTTAGGAGGGAACACATTCAATCTTCCCCCTTAAAGTCTGATATTACCTGTGGGCTTTTCATATATGCCCTTTGTCAGGTTCAGTTCTGGACTATTGCTAACTTGTGGCTTTTATCATGAAAGGGTATTGAATTTTGCAGAATGGTTTTTTCTGCATCTATTGAAATGATCATGTGGTTTTTGTCCTTTTAGAATAGAGATGTATTCCATTTGTGGTATTGCATTAATTGATTTTCAGATTTTAAATCAATCTTGCATCCCTGGTATAACCCCACTTATCAAGTATGATCTCTGTATATATTTCTAGATTAAGTTTCCTCGTAGTTTTTAAAAAGCATTTTTGTGTCTGTATTCATAAAATAATATTGATCTCTAATTTTCTTTTCTTGTGATGTTTTTGTCTGGCTTTGATGTCAGTATTGCTGGACTCATTGAATGAGTTGGGAAGTATTCATCCTTTCTCTTTGTTCAAAGAGTTGTGAAAGACTGCGATTCTCTTTTAAATGCTTGGTAGGAGTTAGCAGTGAAACGATCTGGGCCCTTTTTTTTGTGTGCGTTTTATTTGGGTTTTGGTGGGTATTTTAAAATGGCCAATTTGGTCTCTGTTATAGATCTATTTGTAGTTTAAATTTCTTTTTAAATTCATTTCAGTAGTTTGCATCTTTCTAGGAATTTTTCAACTTACCGATTTATTACATGTGGTTCATACTATTTCCTTATGTCTTTTTGTTTTTGTAGGGTCCATAGTAATGACTCTGTTTTGTTCCTGGGTTTAGTAATCGCTCTTTTTTTCTTAGTTGAGCTAAAAGCTTGCCAATTTTGATTTTTTCAAATAGCTAACTTTTGGTTTTGTTTTCTATTTTTGTGTTTTCCATTTCATTAGTTCCCACTCTAATCTTTTTTTTCCCCGCCTGCTTGCTTTTGGTTTAATTGTTCTTTTTTCAGTGTTTAAAAGTAAAAGGTTAGATTATTGATTTGAGATGTTTGCTTATACTTCTTAAGTCCAGAATTTCTATTTAGTTCTCACTCTCTCTCTCTCTCTTTTTTTTTTTTTTTGAGATGAAGTCTCATTCTGTCACCCAGGCTGGAGTACAGTGATGTAATCTCAGCTCACTGCAACCTCTGCCTCCTGGGTTCAAGTGATTCTTAAGCCTCACCCTACCAAGTAGCTGGGATTACAGATGTGCACCACCATGCACGGCTAATTTTTGTTTTTTTAGTAGAGACATGGTTTTGCCATGTTGGCCAGGCTGATCTTGTCCTGACCTCAGGTGATCTGCTCACCTCGGCCTCCCAAACTGTTGAGATTACAGTCATGAGCCACTGCACCCAGCCTAGTTATCTTTTGTAATGCCTTTATCTTTACTGAAATTTTATCTTTGAGATATTGTCTCATAGCTTTCTTTAACAGTAGTTTATTTTATTATTTAAGCATTATGATGGCTGATTTCACATTTTGAAGGTTCATCTTCATGGCCCTGTACAGTGGCTCACGCCTGTAATCCCAGCCCTTTGGGAGGCTGAGGCAGGTGGATCGCCTGAGGTTAGGAACTCGAAACCAGCCTGGCCAACATGGTGAAACCCCGTCTCTACTAAAAATACAAAAATTATCTGAGTGTGGTGGCATGCACCTACTAGTAATCCCAGCTACTTGGGAGGCTGAGGCAGGAGAATTGCTCGAACCCAGGAGCCAGATGTTGCAGTAAGCCAAAATTGCACCATTGCACTCCAGCCTGGGCGACAAGAGTGAAACTCCATCTCAAAACAAACAAACAAACAAAACAAAACAAAGTTCCTCTTTGAGGTTTGTTTTTACCTGAGGAGGCTTCCTTTGGCTGTCTCCTTCCTTGGCTATCTCTGGTGAGCTGCTGGTCCATCTTTTTGATCTCAACAGAACTTCTTATTTACTTATCACCAAAATCTTCATTACTTTTGAGAATTACTTCTCTTTATCCCCAAACTTTATTGGCTATAAGTGACAAAAAAAATTATGACCTTTCTAAAAAATTACAAAGTTTTACTGATATTTCTTTAAATTTTTCTTTTATGGAGATTAGATCTTACTCTGTTGCCTAGGCTGGAATGCAATTGTGCAGTCATATCTCATTGTAACCTCAAACTCCTGGGCTCAAGTGATCCTCCCATCTTAGCCTCCTGAGTAGCTAGGACTACAGGCATATGCCACCATGCCCAGCTCATTTTAAAATTTTTTTTAGAGATGGGGTCTCACTATGTGGTTTAGGCTGCTCTCTAACTCCTGGCTTCAAGTGATCCTCCAACCTCAGCCTTCCAAAGTTCCAGGATTGCAGGTGTGAACTACCACACCTGGTCCTGACAGGTATCTTTGAAGCCTTATTTTCTCCTTTGTTATTATATAATTTTTAGGTGATATAGTGAAAAGAAATGGTGATGTTAACAAAATAAGAAGGTAGTAAAGCACAAGACATGAGTAGGGCTAAAGAAGTGTTTAGTTCTGTTGACTGGATTTTGGAGCGTTCTGAGCAGTAGAATTTAATAATATAAAGATAGGCTGGGGAGAGGTTCAGAAGACTGTAGAATAAATCCATGCCAAAACATTTAGAATCCATTCTGTAGGCCAGAAACTGGCAAGTTATGGCCTGTGCTGTGTCACAACATGGTGGAGTGTCAAAGGGGAAGTTTGATGCATGCGAAGGGGCTAAACCCAGGGGTGTCCTTGCTTTGTAACAACCTACTCTCATAGAAACTAGTTCATGCCCACAAAAAGTAATTCAGTTGTGCCAGATGATAGTGAGAACTCGCTCATTACATCAGAACAGGAGAGTGGCCTCAAGGCATTCATGAGGGGTCAACCATCACCACCATGACTGAAACACTTCCCACTAGGCCCCACCTGACAAAACCTGTCACATAGGGGATCAAATTTCAACATGAGTTTTGGGAGGACAAACCATATCGAGACCGTGGCAGTATTCAAGAATTTGTGTATCAGAAAGTTAAGGATACGAGGTGATCTCTACTGTTGGTGAGGTTACCATTATAGCGCACTCAAGTACAGCTGAAGGACTGTGTTGATTGGCATTCCATTCCTCCAAATTTCCTGTAAATTCGTGATTACATTTAGTGTGGACTTGGATTCAGGTTTGACTTATTTGGCATAGGTGATTGTGTGTAATTTTATTAGGAGGCACAGTATGTTTGGCGGTCTGTCATGCTGTTAGGATCTTCTAATTCTGTCATTTCTTCTTTCTTTATTAGCTGAAATATTCCTATAAAGGGAAATGTTTTCTCATAAATTACCAGGTTATCCTGTAAACAGTTTGAGTATTTTCCTTTATTTACCATAATGCAAGATAAGTTTCTTACCTAGCATCCTCCAAAGATGATCAATAAAGTGTTTTATTATAATGGTTTGGTTTTTAAAAATTGTTAGTATCCTTATGAATGTGTAGATCCAAATGTACTTTATGTGTTTCAATGTATTTCAAGTATAATTGTTTCATTTTTGCCCAGTGAGAGCCTCTTGAATTTACCTTGAGTTCTTTTGACCTGATTCTAATGGTCTTTGTAGTTTCCTTGCTGTCTTGGTGTACAGTCCTAGCCTGGGAAATGGTATTCAAGACTACAAGCTGGACACAAGGGATATTCATTGCTATACATATATATCTAAAGTATATATAGGTATAGGTATAGTATATATGTGTATATAATATGTGTGTAATATATACTATTAATATATATCTTGCTAGTAAATTGAGATATAATTAGCTACATATATACTAATACATATCAATGTATATAACTAATATAATATTGCTATTTATATATATATTCGTTGATAATGGGTTGGTCATTGTTTTTACAAAACAGAGCCAAGAAATATGTTGTTTGGCTTTTTTTAGTCAGTAACATATTAATATACATAGATGATTCTTTTTTTTTTAATTTTAAATTCAGGGGTACATGTGCAGGTTTGTTACATGGATGTATTGTGTGATACTGAGGTTTGGCTTCCTTTTGAACCTGTTGCCCTGGTAGTGAACACAGTACCCAACAGTTCATTTTTTAACCCTTGCCCCACTGTCTCCTGTACCTCTTCTGGAGTCCCCATGTCTGTCATTTCCATCTTTATGTCTATAATACAGACATTTCTCATTCAAATTCATGACTACATTCTTTATCCTTAACCTACTTGATTCTGTTTTTATAACTCCCACACTAAAAATTCTGGTTCTCATTTTAATTACTTGCTTGCTTTATCCCACTAATGGATACATTTAGTCTCAGACGAATTATACCAACGTTATTACCAAGAAATGGTTACTATTTTTTTTAGTAGCTCTTTTTGCCTCTAATATATTCATACACTAGCAATATATAGTGAAAATACAGTCAAATCATTACAATTTAAAGTTATTAAAATAATCCTCATTTGGTTGATTCATTTACTTCATTTTATCTTAACTTTTAGAAATAGCTTAATTTTTTTGGTAATGAATATTACAGCATAGACACAGTTCTAAGGTCTAATTTATAAGACATGGTATATTCAGGGAGTCCACCTTCTACCCCATCCCTCTACCCTTCTTCTCCTCCTTTTCTTCCCCTAGTCTTGCCTTCTTAGGTAAGCAGTAGCATATTATACATTTTCTGTGTTGCCTTCTTCACTAAGTAACATGTCCTGCAGATCACTACATAGTAGCAGATAGAGGTAGTCTGCATTCCTTTTGCAGCTGCACACTGCTCTAATTGTGTATTTACATAGTTGTCCAACGAGCCTCCATAATCAATTTTGTTTTATTTTAATTTAAAGGAATTCTTTTAGTTTTGCTAGTGCTAAAATGTCACAATTCCTTTATATTCTTATGGCTTTGTGTGTAATAGTAAATATTTGTTAAAATGAAACTTTATTTTCTATTTACTTAAATTGACATAATAATTGTATGTTTGTAGAATACATAGTGATGTTTTGATACAATGTGTAGTGATCTGATCAGGGTAATTAGCATATCCAATGGCTGAAACATTTATCATTTCTTTGAGTTGGGAACATTCAATGTTCTTCTTCTAGCTATTTGAATCTATCACTGTTAACTATAGTCCTCCCATGGTGCTATAGAACACCAGAACTTATTCTGCCTGTCTAGCTGTTATTTTGAAACTTTTGTAATTTTGAAATGTTTTAAAACATCTCAGAGTTTTCCAAACGTACTTTATGTTTTCTTCTGGCTGCGTTTATTCACAACTAATTATTTGACCATGATAATAATTTTTAACATAGCTTATATGTGTTATCTCAAATTAGAACACAGAATATGTTGTATCAGCATGAGAAGTAAACATAGAATTAAACTAGTTATCTCATCTTTGTAAAGAGCTGTATAGTCTTAAAAGTATGTGTAGTCATGTATTTTGATTTAATATGTTATCCTAAACCAGACTACTAGTCTGCTAACCCAGATATACATGCAGTTTGGCCTACTAAAAAGAAAATAATAAATATAACTCAAATTTCTATGGAATACCTTGATTTTTTAAAAGTTTAATTTAAAAAGGGGCTTATAGTAAGACCTCAGATTTTATTTTATGCAAATCATTTCAGCTCATCCCCTTTGACTGAAAATAATTATCGGGAAATAGTTCTAGTAAAATTAGCTCATCAATATTGCACTTTAGAATTAGAGTCAGATATTATTTTAAAGTTCAGGGTCCACCATTTTTTCTTCAGTCTTTTTCATCTTATATACCAACAGAAATTTTCTTTCTCAAAAACAATCTGATTACATCATAATTATTCACAGTCCCATTCATTTATTTCCAATTTCATTTGTCAAAGAAAATGACACGCGGTCATTTCACCTTAGATGTGCAAGTAGCTGTGTCCACATAGGGATTATTGCCACCCTTTGAGTTTGGACCCTTATAGAATAATCTTCAGCTGACTTCAATTTACTTAAGAAGGAAAAAGATTTTCTGGCACTGCTGTGGGACTTCTTTGTCTATTTAGTCTCTTTAGGTTTTCATAATATAAATCTTTTTAAATAAAATGATTTAAATAGTCAAAAGTCTCATTGCCATTAAGACTGTCTTATTTATTGAGAATGCTTTGCCAATATTCAGCTTTCTATAAAAATTACTTGGGATATCATTGTGATTGACTCTCTTTCTTTTTGTCCTCTAGTGCATTCCACTCTTCGTTCAACTTGTTTTGGAGAGATTAACTCGAGGGGTCAAAACTAGTGAGCTTCGTACAATGTGTCTTCAGGTTGCAATTGCTGCCTTGTACTACAACCCTGACTTGCTGCTACATACTTTAGAACGAGTTCAGTTGCCTCACCACTCTGGACCTATCACTGTACAGTTTATAAATCAGTGGATGAGTGACACAGATTGTTTTCTTGGGTATGTGTCTTTTGGATTTTACACAGCTTTTCTGTTTCTGGAGGGTTTGCTTTTTCCTATTTGCATATAATAGTGTGCACAAAGATAATTTTCATGTCTTAGGATTTTTAGTGTATTGTTAATATTTGATTTTTAGAGGATTAAGACTGTATTTCAGCAGTATAATCTAGTAGAAAGAATGCAGGCTCTGAAAATTAGATGTAGCCCTTACCTGCTTTTTTTTTTTTTTTTTTTTTTTTGCACACAAAAAAAGTATATAATGTGTATAATGATTTATATCTTTAGGTAGCAAGAATTAATTGTCTGTCTGGGTTTCATGATTAAGTGTCATTGGGTAAAAACATTCTAAATGGAGTCAGAAGGTACCCCTCTGGCACTGATATAATGTAATGTCACAGAATATTTAACTCTTTGCAAGGGACTGTGTTTTCAAAAGTGGAATCAGTAGTCTTGTTATTTGGAACCCAGGTGCTGCCCCAGTAGGAGAATTTGGCTTTATGTGAAGCACTCTTCTAGTTTTCAAAAATAGAAAGATGTCCCAACTGGTGTTATGTGCTCGCTTCAGGTCACCCAACACAGATTAGTGACTATGCTATGCTAGAAATTTAGCTAGCTGTCTAATTTGTTTTAAAACACTATCAAATTTGTTTTAAAACACTGGAAATTAATAGTATTCTTTTTACGTTTTGTGAGAGATCATTTAGAAACATTTGCTGAGAGAAACAGACTCCCCACAGTAGTTAAGACACTGCTGCTACAGATCGAGGCCTGGATTAGGATGGGGAGATAGGAATGGAGGAACATATTTATAAGCTGCTATGCGTGTTCTAATTTTTCTACTTACAGGACACTGGAATTTATCCTTGATAGAGATTTGTGATTAAAACCTTGAAGGGAAGAACATACTTTCAAATAAATTGTGCTTAAAGTTATCTCTGAGAAAGATTAGGGAGTAGAGATTTGGTCATTTAAAGTTAAGTGGTTGGTCCTCTTGTGTCTTTATTAGCACCTGGAAGCAATTTCCCAAAGGTAGAAAGGTTCACCCTGCTCTTGTGTAGACTGGGGGTCCTTGGGTTGTGCTTCCTTGGATTCTTTAGAGCCCTGGTTGTCTTTTCTGCTGTGATCCAGTTGGCACCTATTGCAGGGCTGTGTGGATGAGAAGGTCCTCAGGTCAAGTACAGTTCCTGTACTTGAATCAAGGAATGCAAATAATGAAGAATAACAGAAATTTGTAAAATATTCATTATTGGATTTGTTACTCTCTCTTTAAACAAATTGAATCCACTGCAAGTGAATTGTTTATTCACACTTAAAATTTTAAGAATGTTTTGCCAATGTAATCTTTTAATTTTTAATTTTTTAGTTTTAAGCAACTTAGAGGAAACATTTAATAGAAAAATGTCTAATGTATACTGATCAAACTTTTCTTTCTGAATTAAATTTTCCTTGTCCTTATTTTCTCTTATACTATTTTATAACAGAGGACTTTAGTAGACTACTTACATTAAATTCAGCTTACGAGCTTGCTAGATGCTGAGTTTTTGAAACATCTTTCACTTCTTAGGGTTTGTGTATAGTATGTGTCCCAAGAAACCTGTAGCTCTATCTAATGTTGGAAGAGTCTAAGAAGCTCTTAATTTTCCTTCACCATTGTATAGGACTTTTATGCTGTCAAATACAGGTATTTCTGCTTTAATAAAATCCTTATGCCAAGGCTCACATTTATATTAATCTTAAATCGATATTACAGTAAGATTCATCATGTTAATTGCAGGCTCCCAATAGGTCTTTGATAGTAATTGGTTTACAGAATTTGATTTATATAGAATTTCATTCAGTACAAGATGGAGGATGTCTCTGTATAATACCAACAGATGAACCTTAGAGTATGCCTTGGACATTTCTTTTTGTAGTTTCTCCAAAATTATTCTTTATTCCACTTTTCATGTCTACATTTTTTTTTCTTCAAAATTTGCAGGCATCATGACCGGAAGATGTGTATAATAGGACTGAGTATCCTTTTGGAGTTGCAAAATCGACCTCCTGCAGTAGATGCTGTGGTGGGACAGATTGTTCCTTCAATTCTTTTCCTTTTCCTTGGCCTAAAGCAAGTCTGTGCCACTAGACAACTGGTAAACAGGGAAGATCGTTCAAAAGCGGAGAAAGCTGACGTGGAAGAAAATGGTAAAGTCTTCTAAATGAAATGAATGCTACAATTAATTTTGATTTGTGTATGCATTTTTTCTGAATACTAGTCTATATGGAGTCATTAAACAGATGTACGTTCTTTGACCCACTGCACATAGAACAAATATTTTGGGCTTGGTTGACTTGCTATTAATTGTATCATGTGATATAAATTTAGATTTGTGTACCTTCTGACACCTAATATACTCAGTGATTTTTTTTTTTTATGGAGTCTAATAGATGTTGCTACATATTAGGAAACGTATTTATAACAATCAAATGGTCTTGATTATAAGTTAGCAATCTAGTATCTAATTTTCTTGTTTGTGCTAACAGCCTCATCAAGGCAGCAGCCATGAGTTAAATGAATCATTAGCTTAATAACTGAAGTTTTAGTACTACAGATTAGTAGAGTGTCTTTTTTTGGTAATGGTTCTGAGGTAACTCACTATCAAAAATTATATTTGAGAGATATATTTGTGATTTAAACATAAATTATGGTACATAAGTGAAGTAGATTTACATAATTGAGAGTCAGAATAAGATTGTTAGAGTTGAACATTAGACCTTTGTTTTGTTTAGTGATGAGATTTCGGAGCTAATTGCTAGAGTCTAGGAAGTAGCATTCTCCAATTTCAGGTGGAGTTTTTCCTCTTCTGGTTAAAAACAGATACCTCATTAGCTGAGAAAAATCAGAACGCTTCCTGGTAAACAAACAGCTCTATTTTTGATGCTAAATTCTGTGATTTTAACTTGTGTAGATTTAAAATACTTTTAACTGGCATCATCCCAGCATGTTCACATACCAGGGATTATAAACTACCCTTTGTCCCCTCCCCAGCACAAAATACAGCTTCTAATTTGTTTTTCTGAGATCTGTGTAGGCCTTTTGAAGAAATCGTTCTTTACTAGAAGTGTTGTATGTGTGATTTTTGTTTTATTTTGTTTTTAGCTAACTATGTGCTAACAGTTGTAGAATCCTTTTTTTTTCCCCCCAGCATTTTATGATCTCTAATTTCTTGTTTTGGTAACTCTTTATTGGCTTATACTTATATGGCTTGAGGGAAAATTTTCTAGTAGTATCCCAGACTTTCTTGTACTTCCTGCTAAAGTGTGGAATGATTGAGTTGAGGTATTTCTCAGTCTTTGTATTAATAGTTATACTTTGCCATGCATTTTTTTTTGTGTATTTGGTCCAAACTATGGTTAAGTGCCTTATTCCTGAAACTACCTAGTTCAATCCACCCGCTTCAATATGGTGTGTGTAATGAAACTAGTTTTAGGTTAATATTACCTGGTTTGGGTTTACTCCAGGTTTTCTGTCTTATCTTGAATTTGGTTCTGCATTTACTGCCTTCCTGTTCCTGTATTTCAGTTACAATCTCAGTGCTAGGAACAGATTGACACTGAAAATAGATACAGAATCCATGGTGATATGTAATGTAGTTCAAGTTTTTAACTTTTCAAGCCACACAAAGCTAACTATTTTTCTTTACATTTTTGCTATTTCTTTTTTATTATAAATTTAAAAATTATATATTTATGGGATACAAAGTGATGTTATGATTTGTGAATACAATATGGAATGATTAAGTCAAACCAATATATCCATCACCTTAAATACCCTTTTTAATGGTGGGAATATTTGAAATTTACAGTCTTGCCAATTTTGAAATGTACAATATGCTATTAACAATATTCACCATGCTGTACAATAGATATAAAAAAAACACATACAAAAAAACAAAAACCTTATTCTTCTGTCTGAGACGTTGTACCTTTTTACCAACATTCTCCCATTCCCACTACCTCCAGCCTCTGGTAACCACCATTCTACTCTCTACTTCTGTGAGTTTGATTCTCAGATTCTGTGTATGAGGGAGAACAGGTAGTATGTGTCTTTCTGTGCCTGGCTTATTTCACTTACCATAATGTCCAAGTCCACCCATGTTGTTGGAAATAATAGAATTACCTTTTTAAGAGCTGAATAGTGTTTCATTTTAAAGAATCCATATTTTCTTTATTCATCTGTTGTTGATGGACACTTAGGCTGATTCTGTAACTTGGCTATGGTGAATAATGCTGCAGTGAACAAGGGGCTGCTGACATCTGTTCTACATACTGACTTCAAATATTTTAGATACATACCCTGAAGTGGAATGGCTGGATCTGTAATTTTACTGTTTATACTAGCAGAAATGATCTCCTCATTTGGGCATTTCTAAGCATAATCAACTCAGTTTGTTAAGAGGACTGAATTCTCAATAGGAAGTCATTGTCTAAAACGCACTGACTGCACAGTCACTTTTTTTAAACAAAGGTAATTTTGAAATCTGCAACTGAATAATATTCTTGTATTAATGAACTTGCATAGCATAACAGTAGTAATGTTCATCTGGATAACAGGTTTAGGGAACCTGTTTTCAGTGAGGAGGATAAGGATATTCTCAACTTAGCAAACTCTATAGTAAATATAAGGTTTATTTATTTTATTTTATTTTTTATTTTTTGGCTCTCCTCTTTAGACCAGAGATAAGATTTATTTTTATTAAAATTACGTGGAAGATTTTTCCTTTCCAGAGTGTGATTTTATAGTCTTTGGTTTTTGTCGTGAAATTGTATATTTTGTCCTTACGTGTTTTGATTCCTTTTAAATAATTAATGGATTCACAGAGGAGATTTCAAGTGATGAAGAGGAGACGAATGTAACT
Organism: Sapajus apella; assembly: GCF_009761245.1. Taxonomy (NCBI): domain Eukaryota; kingdom Metazoa; phylum Chordata; class Mammalia; order Primates; family Cebidae; genus Sapajus; species Sapajus apella. The sequence goes on from NW_022437123.1 coordinate 417,627, forward strand.
GCTCAAGCAATGCAGTCAAATAATGGAAGAGGTGAAGATGAGGAGGAGGATGATGATGATTGGGATGAAGAAGTATTGGAAGAAACTGCCCTTGAGGGGTTCAGTACTCCACTGGACCTTGACAATAGTGTGGATGAATATCAGTTTTTTACACAAGCTCTGATAAGTATGTCTTTACTCCCCACATCTTCTGATATATTTTTTTCTAAACTCTTTCTTCATTTCTTCCTGTTAGTTTTGATATCTGCCCAAGATTGATCTAGATTCTTTAAAAAAAAATTTTTATTTATTCCTTATGATAGAAATCCTTAAACATACATAGATGAAATGATTGAAAATAAAACAATGAAACACCTATCACCCAATCCTGGCAACTTTCATTGTGAAGTAGCAGGGTGAGCCTGTAGGTTATTTTTTGCAAAAGTAATATATGGCAAGAGTATCTGTGTATATTTTTCATCCTCTAGGCATAAATGGGGAAGCATTTTTATAGCAAAGGATGAAGTGTTTCAGGCATGTGTTGCTTAAAAATTGTGGCTATCAACCGATTAGTAATTCACAATCCCTGAAATGAAACTGCTGTCATAAGAGAGTGACTTTGTACTTCATAAGTAATTTGCCAATTTTATACAACAAAGGACAGTATAATTAGTCACAGGACTCATAAATGATTTGGGAGGAGAAAATATTTGCCAAATATCCATAATAGGCGTAATGTACACAGTGTACAGAGGCCATCCTCAAATGTGTAAGACCAATAACCTCTAGAAAAATGGAAAATGGAAATGGAAAATTTACAGAATAAAAAGCCAGTGAGGATATTTAGAAAATTATTCATCAAATAAATTATTTTAAATCTCATTAATATGGATTATTTGTTTTATGGTTAGATAGTATTTCTATAGTTATATTGTAATTTATTTCCACTGTGGGACACTTAAAATTGTTTCCAATGTTTTTACCATTACAAGGGATATTAAAATGAACATCCTTACATGTATATATTGTTACTAATAAGGCACTACTACCTTAATATATTGGTGTTTTTTAGTGTTGCTACAAATACCATTAATGAAGAAAAAACTACATAGATGTTTTTATTGAAATTCACAGGAATTCGAGGCAGAGAGCACAAGAAACTATATTCCAAAGCGTGGGGAAAATAACAGCATAAACATGGGGATGGAAATACCAAGAGTGTGCCCTAGTGTAGTTCCAGACATGGGTGTGTGTCAAAATTACCAAGGAAGGTTTAGGTCTTGAGTAGGATCTCAGGAGATGTATTTTTAAAGATACTCCTCAAATGACAAGCAGCTTTAAACCAGCATGTAGGGGCCACTGCTTAAATACTGTGAAGGAATACCGTTGAGCTGGGCTGTAGAGGCCTTGAATTCTGGACTGATGTGGTCCATCCCATTGCCCGTTGGAGTAGTGTTGAAAGTTGTTCTCTGAGGCAGTGAACTTGGGGATGTGGTAATTCACTTCAGGGGAATTATCTGGTGATGGATGATGTGCAGGAAAAAGCTGGAAAGGGCTAGATGTGGGAGCCAAGTGTTAGAAGATGACGTTATTAATTTAGGTATATAGAGACCTGGAATGGGAAGGGTGACATTTGATGGAAAGTAGCATGTAGATGAAAGACATTAAGAAAGAAGCAGAGCTTTGGGTGTGGAGAGGGCATGCTCAGAGATGTTAAGGATTTACAGTGGTTGACTTGCCTGGGAGACTAATAGAAATGGTGAGGGAAATGGGGAGATGGAAGGTTTGGGAGGGAATTGTTAAATTTGGTTTCAGTTATGTTGAGTTTGAGATGAGCTATTTAAATGGAACAGTCCAGGAGGCTTAGGGGAAGGTTTTTCCTAGAGGTACAGATTTGAGTCCTTGGGGTAGTAGCAATGCTGAAGCTGCAGGTGGTATGAAAATTCCAGAGGAAAATGGTAATGAGTGAGTACAGGTGTTCTGGATTTTAGAGAACATCCCTAGAAGACAGCAAAGGAGGTAGAGAACTAGGCAGACTGGAGATTTGCAATGTCCTAACCTTCCTTCGATATCCCACATAGTTGGGTACTAAGTGGGTACTCAGAAATAATCTTTTGTTGGCATAAGTTTCATCACCTTGTGTGTGTTGTAGTACTGTACTCTTTGTCTTTTACTGTCTGGAATAATTTCTTTGTGATTATGTTACTACTTGTTCTCTGAATTAATAGTCACTTTATCCTCTTGTCTTTTCCTCCCAAAATGCAACAGCTGTGCAGAATCGAGATGCTGCCTGGTACCAGCTGCTGATGGCACCACTCAGTGAGGATCAGAGGAGGGCACTGCAGGAGGTGTACACACTGGCAGAGCACCGACGGACAGTGGCAGGTCAGCCAGAGTAACCTCCAGGGTGTAATGCATGTGTCGGAGTGCCAATGGTCAGCCTTATTTGATGAGCCAGGTGGCACCTAAACACTGCTTCTAAATTCTAAGGAATTGTCATTATTGTATGATTCTTGTTTTAATCACCCATGATGTCTTACTCTGTAAAACCCTGCACATTAATATGTTTCTCCTAGTGGTGTTCTCATTCACATTCTTATCCTACATTGGAGGCAAAGATACAAAGTAAAGGTTGGGATAAGTCTTGCTGCGGGAGATTTAATCAGCTGGATCACTCCCCTAAACATTTCAGCCGTGGGCCAAAGGGACTTGTTGAATTCTTGCAAGGAGCTTATATTCCTGGAAATGGAATACTCTCCATTTCTTGTTGTTGGGCTTTATTAGCCATTGTTTCTTGTCATTGATTTTCATTTTTTAAGCTGGAGGGATTGTTTTATTATTTTATGTTGATTATTATAGTTACTTGTAGATTATCATTGGAAAAGATTCTGTAGTTACAAAAAAATTTTAGTAGGAAACATTGCAAACTCGACATTTAAAGTTTAGAATGCTGGTTCTTCTGCATGGACTTACATTTTCAGCTCTGTGCAGATTCTGAATCAGCTCTCCTGATATGAGAAGCCTGGGCCCCCTTTCAGCAGTAGAGACAGTGAAATAGAATCCAACTCTGAGATATGTTTTCTTTTCACTCGATTTTTGCAGATTTTCCCACAGTAGTGAACATACCTACTTATTGACGTGGGTCTGTTAAAGGCTGACGTTCACTTTGGCAGAATAACTAATACCACGAGTCACATTCTTTCACAGTTCTAAGCATATACAGAATTTGGCTCCTTTAAGTCATCTCCAACTTTGTCACCTTAAGCATTACTTTTTTTCTTCTCCCTTTTTCTTTTGAAAAATGCTAGAGGCAAAGAAGAAGATTGAACAACAGGGAGGCTTCACCTTTGAAAACAAAGGAGTCCTCTCTGCATTTAACTTTGGGACTGTGCCCAGCAACAACTGAAGGAAAAAGAACGTCAGCTGACCAAATGTCATCACTACATATTATTTCACAAAAGGAGTGTGAGGGTCAAGGGGATGAAATGAAGGGGCTGCTTTTAGGGCCCTCCTGCTGTACCAGTTACCATCTGACATTAGGCAGCACATTTATCTACTCTTTCCCCTTTGACCTTTATCACCCTGAAATATATATTTTAAACAGCTACTGTAAGTATGAAATGAAACAAAAACAATCATTGGACTGGAAAGGACAAACCATATGCTCCAAAGGCTGAATGCCCAAGGTTGTTTTAGAGGATTGGATCGACTTGCACGTCTCAGGTTTTTGCCATGCAGAATCAATGGATTTATGCGGATAACAGTGCCTTCTGTTGTACATGAATTATCAGAAAAATTTTTTGGAGAGCATTGCAATTTTTTTTAAAAACATAAAACATATTTCTAGATACAACATAAACCTTGGTTATATGTCGACTATTCTGCATTTTACTCTGTGAATTTATTGTTAGGCAGTTACTGCAAGTCACTCTGGTTTCAAAATCTTCACTGCTCCCTCTGCTCACCCTGCTGCTGGGGGGCTTTCTTCAGGGGTTGTATTATAAAACATGCACTGGCTCTGGTTTTTCATAAGATGTTTTGTGGCTTCTTTAAGAAGTGTCTTACTCCCTCTTCTCTCATTTTTTCTGCCTTGAAAAGGGGTGGTATTTCTTTTGGAGTCAACAAATATGCATATCAGTTTCACTCCTAACCTTGTAAGTTCAGGACTGAATTTCTTGGCAGCAAGTGGCAGGGGCTCTTTAGTCACTGGAGTTAACAGTAAGTGAGTATATTCTGAATAATTTAATTATAAAATTAATAATCATACCTAAAGCACATTGAACTTCTAAGAGAAAGGTGCTTCATAAGCACACTGTCTTACTGGATGGGGGCTTGCATTTTAAACAACGTGTCATTCCAGCTATGTTGGACCAGGGTCCAAAGCATTTTATAATATTTTTTTAATCTAGAAAAAAAATCCAAACAAATCTAATTTCTTGCTTTCTCACATATTTGAATATTCTCCTACCTATTTTGTTTGTGTCTTTATTATAGCTCAGTTTGACTTCTTAAAATTTTCAAGGGTTGGGGCAGCTGCACTCATAGGAGGCCTACGGGAAATATTGCAGATGGAGATTACAGTGTTTTTCTGACCTGGTTCAAGACCAGAGCATGGATCATAGGATTTTCATTCAGTAAAATGAAAACGTATCTTCAGAACTTAACATATTACTAGATGTGATAACAGATTTTCCTTTCTGTAAAGTTGAAAATTCACAAAAATTCACAACTTAAATTTCCCATCAGTGACTTGAGGAAATTTTTTCAGGTGCTTCCTATATTACCATCCCTCATGCCTGTTAACTCTTCAGAATTTTAGGTTAAGTGATCTCTATAGAAGTAGCCTGGAAAACCATGAATTTAGAGTTAAATGACCCCCTGCTTTCCTCTGCCCCTCGCTTCCCAAGGCATCGAAGCCGAATGTGCCAACTGGCAGTTAGAAGAGAAAGATGGCATTGGGGGAAATTTTAGAGAGCTTTCAAACTCTTTATTCTCATGTTCCATATGGTCTAATCTTAACATAAATTATATGCCTTCACACTGGATTGTAAAAGGCATGTGATTTTAGAGATTTTATTTTGTGATGTATTGTCTTCCGCAGTATTAAAGGGAAAGATGTGCATCACCCTTTCTTGTTTTTGAAGCCAGGGTAATTGTATGATTTTGTTACCAGCAGTGCTAACCTGAATGTGACCTGGTTACCTTGGAAATGCAGGAACTTATATGAATGTACTATAAAATAAAATGTGGACTGATTCCCAGGATTCTGAACTCTTCTGTGTGAAATGTTTTCTGAAATGTGGAGGCGCTTTAGGCAGTTGGTAATAACCCATCAGTATGTTGTCTTGACATCTGGGGACCTGAAGAAAGGTGGACTGTATGTCTGGCAGGGTAACCAGGGCTTATCAGGAACAGCTAATTCATGGGGAAGTAAGGGGTGAGAGCCCATCTCATGAACCAGGAATTCCACACAAGAGTGTCAGAGCTCTGGAAAAGCACAGGGTATTCAACCACAGCAGGACCTTGAAGGAATGGAAGTTGTCACTGAAATGGAGCCATTTTCTGATGGGTCTCCTATCAAATTATTAGTGGTCCAAACCAGACTGGTAATCAATATGGTCATGTGTCATAATGGATATGTTCCTAGAAATGCTTCATTGGCCATTTTGTTGTGCGAGCATCCTTCAGTGTACTTACACAAACCTAGATGGTGTTGCTTACAACACACCTAGGCTCTATGGGATAGCTTATTGTTCCTTGGCTACAAACCTGTACAGCACGTTACTGTCCTATACTGAATACTGTAGGCAGTTGTAACACAGTGGTAATTATGTGGCTAAACATAATTTTGTATCTAAACACAAAGGTACACTAGAGATATGGTATAAAAGATAAAAATGCATGAATGGAGCTTGCAGAAGTGGAGGTTGCTCGGGGTGAGTGAGTGGTGAGTGAATGTGAATGTATGGGACATTGCTGCACACTACTGTAGACTTTATAACACTGTACACTTAGGCTACACCGAATTTATAAAACAATTTTCTTCAATCTTAGCTTACTGTAACTTTTTGTGAACTTTTAACTTTTTAGCTCTTTTGTAATAATACTTAGCTTAAAACACATTGTACAGCTGTCAAAAACATTTTCCTTTTTAATGTCCTTATTTTATAAGCTTTTTTTTTTTCTATTTTTAACATTTGTTTACTTTTTAAACTTTTTTGTTAACAACTAAGACACAGACACATTAGTCTAGGCCTGCATAGAGTCAGGATCATCAATATCCCTGTCTTCCACCTCCATATCTTTTCCCACTGGGAGGTCTTCAGGGGCAGTAACATGCATGGAGCTGTCATCTCCTACGTAGCAACGCCTCCTACTGGAACACCTACTGAAGGACCTGCCTGAGGCTTTTTCACAGTTAACATTTTTAGTAAGTAGGAGTGTGCTCTAAAATAACAAGTACAGTAAATATTAGGTGATAGGAATTCTCCAGCTCCATTGTCTTATGGGACCACTGTCATTTATGTGGTCTGTTATTGACTGAAAGTTCATGGGATGCATACCTGTACTCGTATGATGGTAGGACCCATTACATTGTTAATCAGTGAAAATTCCTAAGATAGAAAACAGTTATTTTAAATTGTCATTTAAATAATATAATGAATTATAGTATAGTTTTCTGTTTAGCAAGGGAGACTGAATAATCCAGGCATAAAAGGAAAACTTGGTTATGCATTAAGAACAATGTACATGCATATGTGTGTATGCATGAATGTTTTCTCTATTAAAAATTATTCCAGATGAGCCTTAAATGGCAGTCTTTTCTGTTCCCACCTTACTCTTTCCATTGAGACTGCTGTGCAAATGCTGCCTGGGTGGGCTTGGGACCGTTTTAGGCAGTTTGCTAGCAAGAAAGACTGCAAAGTCAATAAATAAAGAGAAGACTTATACTCTGGATAGACTGTGTTTGAGGAAGAAGCACAAAGGGCAACCATGGCTGATCCTGTAGCCAAAAGAGAGGTCTATAGGTGAGAGAAGGCATGTGTCTGGGTGGTCTGAGAGTCTAAGCCACACAGCGTGCTGCGAGAGGAAGGAAAGTGCTGTCCTCTGAAGAAGAGGGAGTGTAAGCCCTGACATAAAGGGGGAAGAGAAGGGGATGCACATGCTCCCTGCAGGACACAGGGGAAGAAGCTCATCTTGGAGGTCATCCAACATGAAAAAGATTTCACAAGTAGATGGGTGCCCCTCAAGAGCTGGAAACTGGAGGATTTCAAAAGGCTATGGAATGTGCAGGGGCTGACAGCAACTCTGGCAGGAGTGACCTTATGGAGACTCTCCCCAACAGATCTCCCTAAGTATGAAGGGAAAACCTGGGGAGAGTGGGAACTACACTCATGGCCAACTGTCCACTGTGGCCCAGCGTCCCAGTACATCACTCATAGGTTTAGAGTGACCCACCATTCTTACTGCCTAGTGACCGTAGGCAGTACCCTTAGTTTCTTTTCCTTGCCAGTCATTTCTCTCCTGGGGACTGCCTGCAGCTGGACCCTCATCCCTCCTGATTTCCATACAGTCTGACTCTACTTGTCTTCAGCCAGTGAACTATAATTTCTTCACACGTAAGTAATCCCTGCCATCAGAATGAACCCTTTCCTCTTTTCCACACCACGGTATGTGTTTTGTTTGGCCTTGAATTGCTCACACTATTGATTATTGGCTGGAAGGCAGAGATTATGCTTTATGTGGTATTAATATTTTGTAGACATGTTTTGTTGTTTTTATAATGCCCTGCATCTGGTGGCTAAGCATGGTTAATAGAATAAACACATGAACAAATGGATAATTGATGTTATACCAATGAGTTTGGATTTTAGAAGCATCTCAGAGGCCACAAATCAGATCTTGGAGATAGGTTCCTGTGGAGAAAACAAGCATGCAACAGCAGCTGGATGGTGAAGATGTATGCTGCTGGAAGGGAGCTGTTGTCTCTGGGTCACTGTGCCCCATATTTCCTGTTCCTAAATCCGGTGCACACTTTCTATGTGCAGCAGCATTCCAGGTAGGTTGTTATTTTTTTTCAATCCTCACTTTCTGTAGTCTGCATGGCAAAGCACCCTTCTTCTCCCCTCCCCTCCCATCCCTGCCCCTTCCCTTTCCTACCTCCTTCACTCCCCTTCCACCTCCCCTTCCTTCTCTCCTCCCTTCTCCTTCCCCTCCCCCTTCCCCTTCATTCTTCTCTACTTAATTTTTATTTATTTATTTTTAAATTATACTTTAAGTTCTGGGGTAAATGTGCAGATTGTGCAGGATTGTTACATAGGTATACACATGCTATCGTGGTTTGCTGCATCCATCCCCCTATCATCTTCATATTTCTCCTAATGTTATCCTTCCTCAACCTCCCCACCCCCTGCTATCACTCCCCTAGTCTCCCATCCCCCAATGTCCAGTGTGTGGTGTTCCCCTTCCTGTGTCCATGTGTTCTCATTGTTCAACACCCACTTATGACTGAGAACATGCAGTGTTTGGTTTTCTGTTGTGTCAGTTTGCTGAGAATGATGGTTTCCAGATTCATCCATGTCCCTGCAAAGGACATGAACTCATCCTTTTTTTATGGCTGCATAATGTTCCATGGTGTATATGTGCCACATTTTCTTTATCCAGTCTATCATTGGTGGGCATTTGGGTTGGTTCCAAGTCTTTGCTATTGTAAACAGTGTCGCAATGAACATACGTGTGCATGTGTCTTTATAATAGAACAATTTATAATCTTTTGGGTGTATACCCAGTAATGGGATTGCTGGGTCAAATGATATTTCTATTTCCAGATCCTTGAGGAATCAGCACACTGTTTTCCACAATGGTTGAACTAATTTACACTCCCACCAACAGTGTAAAAGCATTTCTATTTCTCTACATCTTCTCCAGCATCTGTTGTCTCCAGATTTTTTAATGATCACCATTCTAACTGGTGTGAGTTGGTCTCAATGTGGTTTTGATTTGCATTTCTCTAATGACCAGTGATGATGAGCATTTTTTCATGTTTGTTGGCTGTATAAATGTTTTCTTTTGAAATGTGCCTGTTCATATCCTTCACCCACTTTTTGATGGGGTTGTTTTTTTCTTGTAAATTTATTTAGTTCTTTGTATATTCTAGATATTAGCCCTTTGTCAGATGGGTAGATTACAAATTTTTTTTCCCATTCTGTTGGTTGCTGGTTCACTCTAATGATTGTTTCTTTTGCTGTGCAGAAACTCTTACCTTTAATTAGATCCCATTTGTCTGTTTTGGCTTTTGTTGCCATTGCTTTTGGTGTTTTAGTCACGAAGTCCTTGCTTATGCCTATGTCCTGAATGGTATTGCCTAGGTTTTCTCCTAGGTTTTTTTTTTTTTTTTTCTTTCTAGGGTTTTTGTGGTGTTAGGTATTATGTTTAAATCTTTAATCCATCTGGAGTTAATTTTTGTATAAGGTGTAAAGAATGGGTCCAGTTTCAGCTTTCTGCACATGGCTAGCCAGTTTTCCCAACATCATTTATTAAACAGGGAATCCTTTCCCCATTGCTTGTTTTTGTCAGGTTTATCAAAGATCAGATGGTTGTAGGTGTGTGGCATTACTTCCCAGGTTTCTGTTATGTTCCATTGGTCTATATCTGTTATGGTACCAGTACCATCCTCTTTTGATTACTGCAGCCTTATACTATAGTTTGAAGTCAGGTAGCATGGTGCCTCCAGCTTTGTTCTTTTCGCTTAGGACTGTTTTGGCCATCCAGGCTGTTTTTTGGTTCCATATGAAGTTTAAAATGTTTTTTCCAGTTCTGTGAAGAAGATCAAGCATAGTTTGATGGGGATAGCATTGAATCTATAAATTACTTTGGGCAGTATGGCCATTTTCACGATGTTGATTCTTTCCAACCATGAGCATGGGATGTTTTTCCATCTGTTTGTGTCTTCTCTTATTTCCTTGAGCGGTGGTTGTTGTTGAAGAGGTCCTTCATGTCCTTTGTTAGTTGTATTCCTAGGTATTTTATTATCTTTGTAGCAATTGTGAATGGGAGTTTGCTCTTGATTTGACTCTCTGTTTGTCTGTTATTGGTATATAGGAATGCTTGTGATTTCTGCGCAATGATTTTGTATCCTGAGACGTTGCCAAAGTTGCTTATCAGCTTAAGGAGGTTTTGGGCTGAGATGATGGGGTCTTCTAAATATACAATCATGTCATCTGCAAATAGAGACAATTTGACTTCCTCCTTTCCTAGTTGAATACCCTTTATTTTTCTTTCCTGATTGCTCTGGCTAGAACTTCCAATACTATGTTGAATAGGAATGATGAAAGAGGGCACCCTTGTCTAGTGCCAGTTTTCAAAGGGAATGCTTCCAGTTTTTGCCCATTCAGTATGATATTGGCTGTGAGTTTGTCATAGACAGCTTTTATTATTTGAGATATGTTCCATGGATACCTAGTTTATTGAGAGTTTTAGCATAAAGCGCTGTTGAATTTTGTCGAAGGCCTTCTCTACATCTATTGAGATAATCATGTGGTTTTTGTCTTTGGTTCTTTTTATGTGGTGGATTACATTTATAGATTTGTATATGTTGAACCAGGCTTGCATCCCCAGAATGAAGGCTACTTGATCATAATGGTTAATGTTTTTGATGTGCTGTTGCATTTGGTTTGCCAGTAGTTTATTGAAGATTTTTGCAATGATGTTCATCATGGATATTGGGATGAAATTTTCTTTTTAGTTGTAATCATGGGGTTTCATAAAAGTGGAAGAGGTTGGCAGAAGAGAAGGCCAGAGTGACAAGATGTAAGAAGGACTGAGTCCATTATTGCTGACTTTGAAGTTGGAGGAAGGGAGCTGTGAGCCAACAAATGCAGGCAGCCTTTAGAAGCTGGAAAAGGCAAGGAAACACTCTCCTAGAGTCTCCAGGGTGGAATGTAGTCCTACCAACACCTTCATTTTAGCCCAGTGAAGCCCACCTAGGACTGCTGACCTCTAGAACTGTAAGATGATGCACTTGTGGGCTGTAAGCCATTAGTTAGTGGTAATAAAATTTGTTATAGCAACAATAGAAAATAAATACACAAGCTGGTGGAGGACAGATGCAGGAGAATTCTCATCTTTGAAGACTGAAGGTATTGATTAATATTTTAAGCTGGGCATTTAAATTTCTAAATCAAGATCATGTTTTACAATATAAAGTGATTTTGAGGCTTATTTCCTAAGCATGATCAAAAAATCATCAGGCCTGCCAGGGATTATTATCTAAAAGCAGAGAAAAACTTTTTCCAGTGGATAAAATTTAAAGAGAGAATGGAAAACAAAAATCTGCATTTTCATTACATCCCATGGGCTGTCATTGTTTAATGTACTTCTTATAGCATAGTATCTAAACAAATGTAAAATATTTGATAAATTTAATATTTTTATTTATCAAGTATTTGTTTAATCATTCAGCAAATATCCTGACAGTTTCTGAGCCTTGTTTATAAGATTTCCTTTTAGTTCTGTGAGAACCTAAGATCCTTTCATTGAGTTTCTTTTCTACTTAAATTAGCCAGACCTGGCTGCTGTTGCTTACAACATAGAAAGCTAACTGACGTGGGAGACACACTAGCACTTTGCATCTAGAGAGATGTGTGACTGCAGCTGGATTATTCTTTGCTTCTGATATCCAGCCTGCCAGGTGGCCCACAGTGATTCTTGCTATGCCTTGACTAATTCCCTCTCACATCGTTCTATGGTTGAACTGTAAGTTTAGAAGCATGCAGGAGAAATTATGGGGTGTCACCTCCAAGATTAGGTTATGAAAAACTGACTTCATCTTGGATGCTTTATCTTACAGTATTTGCTCTAATGTCATGGCTCATAAGCGATGTCATGAACAGCTTTATGGAGAGCCTACATCATTTGGAACTGAAGCCTCCTTCCAGTAGACATATGAGTCAACATGGAAGTAGATGATTCAACCCTTGACAAGTCTCATAAACTTTGGCCCTGGCTTGAATACCACCTCATGAGGGCTCTGAGTCATAATCACCCAACTCACTGCTGTCCCAATTTTAGCAACTGTGTGAGATAAACAATTATTGTTTTGAGCTGCTAATTTTGGTGACAATTTGTTATGCTAATATAAATAACATACACTGTTCATAAATCCACTTTGGGAGGAGATTAAGCAGGGTAAAGGATGGAGCTTTTTTTCTTTTTTATGTTTCTAAAAAGCAATTTTTTATGCATTGTGATGCTTAAGAGAAGTCTGGTCAGATATCTGCAGCTAGGTAAGGCTTAGCTATGACTGCAGAAATTTGGGAATTAGCCCTTCTGACAATTTAAGAAAGGGATTTGAAATTAATTTGACACCTATTATTAAATAGGCATTTTATTATGTATTGTTTCAGTCATTTTTGCTATGTAACAAACCATCCCAAAATTTGCTGGCTTAAAAAAATAATGACTTACCTCACTCACTGTTCTGTGGATTGATCAGGTGGTGTTTTTTTTTTTTTCCATTGTCAGGGCTCACTCCCACAGCTGCATTTAGCTACTTGATTGCCTGGGGCTGGGCTCATCTGAGTCAACTAGGTACCTCTCTCCATGTAGTCATTCATTCATCCTCAAGGAGAAAGACCAAGGTTTTTCACATGATGACAACCACTTCAAAAGACAGTGTAAATAGAGGCTGCCTGCCTTGTTATGGTCTACACTTTGAAGTCACAACATCACTTAGGTTGCATTCAAATTTTTTTTTTTTTTTGGAGTTAGGGTCTCTGTCACCTAGGCTGGGGTGCAGTGGTGTGATCATAGCTCACTGCAGCCTCTGCCTCCCATGCTCAAGTGATCTTCTCACCTCAGCATCCCAAGTAGCTGGGACTAGAGGCTCATGCCACTATGACAGGCTAAATTTTTGTGTTTTTGTAAAGACAGGGTTTCACCATCTTGCCCAGGCTGGTCTTGAACTCTTGGGCTCAAGTGATCCATATGCCTTGGCCTCCCAAAGTGCTAGGATTATAGGCGTGAGCTTAGGCTAAATTTTACAGTAATAAAACAAGTTCAGTTCAGATTAAAGGGGCAGAGAAATAGACTCTACCTCGTGATGGGTGGGGTGGCAAAGTCACATTGCAAAAGTGGGTGGACACAGGATATTACAGGTCATTGGGGCCATTATAGTAAAATCCACCACTATCTGCGTTCTCTCCCAGTAATTCAAGTCCCTTCCCAAGACTCCCAAAGTATCATCCAGTTACGACATCATTCTCAAAATCCATTATTTTATAATCTGTCTGCATTAGATCCGAAGGTAGTGTGTTCTTCTTCATGCAGACATCAGAGACCTAAAAGAAGTTTGCTGCCCTCCCCACTTTGATCCAACACACAAAGGTGAGGCAGAGAGAGGATATTCACATAGATATTCTCATGAAAAAAAAAAAATGTGAGGAATGGAAGACACCTAACAATTATTAGCTCATAGGAAATTTGAAATCTACCTGGACACACATTGCCAGGACCCATTCCTTTGGTACCAGGGAATACTTGATGAGAACTCACTTCTGCTTCCCGCCCCCCACCCCCCCGCCCCCACCAGCGTTTGGCTCTGCTGTGATGTTTGGGTTCTGCCTTCTGAGATGTTTTTTCTTTTCATTAGAAATGGCCCATCTTTGTAGCTGAGTAGCTGTCTCCGCCTATTTAAAACCAACTATAAAAAATTTAGCCCCAAACTCTCTTTATTGTGAATGGTCTTTGTCCCTTCTAATTCAATCCAGTGGTGCTCTCACCAATATAATCCTCTCAGAAACTTTGTGGGTTTGCTGTGTCTTATTGGGGTTCACTCCATACCCTAAAGCCATAATTCTTTTTGAGACAAACCTCTCTAATTTATCCCACAGGTGAGACAATGTTGTAAGGTTCTTAGAAATCCTTTTACCTTTCTGAGAAATGTCTGCTAGTGCTCCCTTAAATCTTTCTGATGTCTTAACAAAAGATCTTACTGCCAGCCTTTGATTCAACACTAAGGTTATCTCTTATTTTGATGCTGTTTTACTGATTGGAGATATTAGAAATACTAAGCAGTTTTCTTTCCTGATCTAGAACACCCTAACTCTTCTATATTTTTTCTAAATTTGACTTGCAAACTAAACAGTTATTTTGTTTATGTTTTTCTTTCCATGCTACATCATACACAGCTTTAAAAAAAAAAAAAAAAGCCAACCGATTCTCTCAAATTTTGCTTTTAAATCTCCTTTGCCAGACTCACAAGTTTATTAGGTGGATTTCTTAACCTTCTGAGTTACTATGGGCAACAGTTTTACCAATTTTTCCCCTCCTACAGAACATGGGTCATCTTCTCTACAGTTTCCAGTAAGTTACCTGATACCACATATTTGTTTTTTGTTTGGTATAATAGCTCTCCACCCCGTCTCAGCCTTTGTTGCATAACCACTCCAAAATTTATGGCTTAAAACAACAATGATTAATTATTCCTTAGGGTTTTGTGGGTTGGTTGGATACTGCTGCTGGGCTTGCCTGTGGTCACTCATGTGGCTGCAGTCAATTGGCAAGTTGATGGAGGACTGGGCTTAGCTTGCATACTGGGTTCTCTATTTGAACATCCATCCTCAAGGAAGCAATGACCGCGTTCCCAGAAAGCAGACATGGATGCTTGTAGGGCTTTTCCACAGCCCAGCCTCAACAGTCACAGAATGCCACTTCTGCATCCTGTTGGCCAAGGTGAGTCACAAGGCCATCCCAAATTCAAAAGGAGGGGACACAGACCACCTCCTGATGAGAGATAGCATCATCCTTTTTTTTTCTCTCTCTCTTTTTTTTTTTTTTTTTTTTTTTGCAGAGTCTAGCTCTGTCACCCAGGCTAGAGTGCAGTGTGTGATCTTGGCTCACTGCAACCTCTGCCTCCTGGGTGTAAGCTATTCTTTTGCCTTAGCCTCCTGAGTAACTGGGATTACAGGCTCACACCACCATGCCCAGCTAATTTTAGTTTTTAAGTAGAGACAGGGTTTCGCCATGTTGGCCAGGCTGGTCCCGAACACCTGAACTTGAGTGATCTTCCTGCCTCAGCCTCAGAAAGTGCTGGGATTACAGGTGCAAGCCATTGTGCCTTGACAGAGATAGCATTTTCCTGAGGATCCTGAGAAGATAGATTTTACAGTCTGCTAAAATAATACATCTTGTGGGTATAGAAATCATCTCAGAGTCAGATGGTTCAATCAGCTCATGAAAAACAGCTTTCTAATTTCAGGGAAGCCTCTTCACTTTTCTAAGGGAGAAGTCTGTTGGCAAATAAAAGTTGACATGTTATTTCTTTCTCTTGTTGCTATTTATCCTTGGAAGTAGCCTGCTTAATGATATGTATAACATTTTTAAAAGCTATGATTTGGGGTACAATATCACACAAAGCTCAGAAACCTCCAATATTTACTCTAGTAACTTGTGAAAATGTAAGAATCTGTGAGAAATATCAGGGGAAAGACATAATTAAGAAGCAAGTGAGGGAAAGGTCATTAAAAATAGAAATGAAACAGAAAACAAAGGATAAACATGGTTTCCACCATGAGTGTGAAAACACTGATTTCTCATTTTGACAAGTGAGGCAGAAGTCTTTACTTCTGTTTATCTGGGGGCTACAGAATGGAGTGTTTGTGTAATCTGAAATAGTGTCTTTCTTCTAACCTAGGGTCCCATATGCTCTTCTATGCTTTGTAGTATAAATAAAGGCAAGACACACTGAACTGCTAGAAGAACAAGCAGACATTGTCCATACAAGAACTCTGGAGAGGCAATGCAGACATATCATCTGAAGCAGAACTGGGCCATCTCCAAGACCCCTCCTCACCCCAAAATTCGATGATAGGGTGAAATTCAAAAGTGAATATGATAACTGAGTTTTCTTAAAATGGTCTCGATTTTCCTACAGTGGTCTCAGTTGTCTACTTTCAAACTAAGCTACATTTAAAAACAGATATGACAATCTGTAGCTTAGATTCAGTTAGCATCTGTTTACAGATGTTATGCTTTGTTCTCAGGGATTATCATTTTTATTTTTAGTCAGCTTTATTTTATAATATGTAAAACTTTATACAAATGAAAAGGCATGATCTATTTTATAGGTTATATTTATATGGCCATAAAATCCCATTTGCAGCTGTGGCTGAATTAGTTTCTCACATATTCAGGCATTATCTTGAGTTATACTTGTTAATATGCTCATTTGTAGTAACAGATGTGTCTGTTACTCAGTGGGTCAGCTCTACTAAGCCATGCAACTGAGATAGTTCAATAGATCAGTTTAAAGTGCATGATAAACTTGCACTGCTGCAAAGCTTTCTCAGAATCATTTGAGAGTATTCATAAGCCTGGCATGCCTTCTGCCCTTAGGTTCGATTTTCACCATTTCATGTTTATATTCAACTTAGAAATCTGCTTTTCAGAGACATCTGGGTTTAGCATTCACGGTGGGCTTTAAAGACAAGAACAGAATTGCTTTTGGTTCCTCAGATCTTCTGTTGAGCTGTGGCTTGGCAATGGTGACACCGTTCATTTTATTCTGCCATGCAGAGAACCAGTATTAGAGTATTGGGTTGTGCTGTCATCAGGTTTGACAGAACCTCTAAGAGATTTTGCAAGGGAATGAAATCAATATGGTACAGTTGTACTATACCATTATTAACAGTATACCTTAATTAAAGAAACGTGCTTTTTAAATGCTGCAAAGTGCATTTCTTTATGGTGAATATGTTTTCCACTGCATACTCTCTATATGATTATAAATGTGGTCCTTGAGGATGTTAATTTATGGCCTTTTTAAAGCAAAATTTAAGTAGGTAGAGTTTAAACATATGTATATGAGAGAAAGAGAATGTCTTAAAAACAGAGTGAATTGCCTTTGCATAATTCCCTCTTTTGAGAGCTGTAGAAACATACAGAAGTCATCAGAAATAGAGAAGAAAGAACGTCTGAAAGTCACCACAGAAGAATATGACAGTGAGCAGGGCCGTGGCCAGCTTCTGCCTCTGCCGTGCACACAGGGCAAACAGGAGAGGGGGCTTAGGCTGTTTGTCTTTACCCGGGAGCCACCTTCATTCTCTGTTACTAATTCTGGGCAGATTAATTCTTGTCTCCAGTATTTCAAAAAGCATTTTTGCCCATACACATTTCTTGATACTCTGTAAAACATTCGGAAATTTTAAACTCTTGGTATATTGTTTTTTGCCTTTAAAAAGAGCATTTATGAGCCATCATGGCTTTTAAAGATAATTGATACCATTTTTAACAAGCATTCGTGCTGCTTTATTATTCTCATTTGTCTTCCATTTTCTAATTTTTCTTTTGATTCTTCTTTATTTCCCTCTACTCCTATCTGAAAATGTAGTTTATAATCAAATATCTACTAGAGTTTTAGAGATGGAATAATTCTTAGTCTGGTTCACCCTGAGTGTTCTGACTATCTCATATAAAAGAAGGAACAGATAGAGGGAGAAGAGCAGATGTGGAAACAGAGTGGATAATGGTGTGAGTCATGTAGTCATCATTGGGAAAGCTGGGAACAAAGTCAAATCCTTCCACTGAAAAACTCTCCTAACCTGCATGGTTCCAGAGGCTTTGTGGGTATGTGCATTTTGAAAGGTAGGGGTGGTGGTGACTGTGAAGGGACGGATGCCAGAGATGCCATATTTTTCCTTTGCTCTTCTCTACACCCGACCCTTGCCCCAGTGCTCTGCTTTGTGCTGAACACACAGTAGGTGGAACTTGTTGTGAGCACTTGTAGTCCGTACTTGTTATTTTCTTACTTGATTATCTGTCACTTTTCTCAGTAACTATAGAACATAGCCAATAGGAGATCATCCTTACAGCCCTGAAGGGCAGAAAATGAAGTTGACTTGATCACCCACTTGTTAGCGCACCTTACTCCATGAACTCGAAATGCGGTGGAGAGAAAAGGTATGGAAGAAGTTTGTTCATAATGAGCACGCTAGGAGAACTGCTGCAGGGTGACTTGAATTTTTTTAGTTTAAATATTTTAGGCATAAGAAAGTATTAGGGGGTAAATAGCTTTGGAAGCTAAAGGCTGCTATCAACCTGAGAGAGATTAAAAAAAAAAACAAACAACTTGAGAATACCAATCATTTGCTTCTCTTTATTTTTGTTTCCAAAATTTCAGATGGACTTTGTGACTTGAGACTCTTGGAAAACTGCCAGTTTCTATATTTTGATTTTTGTGAAAATCAGAACTAAAGAGGAAAAGGTAAGTGATGATATTTTTGGTTTAAGAAATTAAAGTGTCATGGTGCCACCTTCACGAATGTGAAGGAAGTTTCACATTCTTCCTTCAGAACATTAGCCAATAACAAAATGACTCTCTGGTTTATAGAATATTATTTTCAGTACTAGATATTACTAATTAAGTATTAGATGTTCAGCAGAAAAACTGTAATTTTTCAGACAGCAGAACTTGAGGAAATCTGAGTTTCTGTGTTTTGACACTGACTGGGTACAAGTTTCTTTGTGGAACAGGGATTTGTAGAGGAAGACCTGGCTGCCTTGGTGAGTTATACCCTCTAATCGTGAGTGTGACATTGTATAAAAGGAAAATTGTCTTTATTCTTAGTTTTTTTTTTTTTCTTTTTTACCTTGTAATTTAGCATTAAAAGCAGGAAGAGAGCATGCCAGTCAGAATGGCTATTATTAAAATGTCAAGAAATAACAGATGCTGGCAAAGTGGCGGAGAAAAAGGAATACTTTTACACTGTGGAGGGAGCGTAAATTAGTTCAGCCATTGTGGAAGACAAAGTGGCAATTCCTCAAAGACCTAAAGACAGAAATACCAGTGGGATCAACCCAGCAATCCCATTACTAGGTATAAACCCAAAGGAATATAAATCATTCTATTATAAAGACGCATGCATATGTTCATTGCAGCATTATTCACAGCAGCAAAGACATGGAATCAACCCAAATGCCCATCAGTGATAGACTGGATAAAGAAAATGTGGTACATATATACTATGAAATACTATGCAGCCATTAAAAGGAATAAAAGGAATAAGATCATGTCCTTTGCAGGGACATGGGTGGAGTTGGAAGCCATTATCCTCAGCAAACTTAATGCAGGAACAGAAAACTAAACACTGCATGTTATCACTTATAAGTGGGAGTTGAATGAAGAGAACACATGGACACATGGGTGGGAACAACACACACTGGGGCCTGTCGGAGGGAGGGGCGGGAGAGAGCATCAGGAAGAATAGCTAATGGATGCTGGGCTTAATGCCTAAGTGATGGGATGATCTGTGCAGCAAACCCCCATGGCACTCATTTATCCGTGTAACAAACTTGCACACTGGCACATGTACTCTTGAACTTAAAAGTTGAAGAAAAAAGCAGGGAGAGAAGAAAAAGAGGGAGGTTATGCAAAAATTATTTTGCTTAATTTTTTAACCCAAGTTATGTTATTTTATATTTATAAAATTCTCTATTCTTCAAAGGGAGCTTCGTTCTTGGAAAATAGTGCAGCTGTGCCTCAGGCCATGCTATAACATTTTCAGAAAACCACAATGAAGAGTGAGTTGACAAACAGGGCACTTAGATGTCTCCTCAACGGATAAAGGAAAGTTAAAAACTTTGAAACTAGTTGCTTGGGAAACTGCTGACTGGGGTGGGGATGACCATTAATGGGATTTTGGACTAGGCTTCTTTTTTACTACTAAACCTCTATCACTTCCTACTATGAATATGATTTTTTTCCCTTCTGCCAGGCTATGAGGGAAAGCAATTTAGAAGGGCAAAGTGGGTCTCGTCCCTGGGAGGTGGGAAGCTACAAGTAGCCAGCACTCCTGGTAGCTCAGGGTGGTGCAGGATGGGATGGGAGCTGGTGGTGGGGATTAGGGAGCTCTTTCAAGTACCAAATGCTTGTCTGCATCTTCTGCCCCTATTTCCAGGATGTATTTAGAGAAAACTGCATAGATCTCCTCCTTAATAAGACCCCTTTCCCTTTTTTGAGATGGGGTCTTATTCTGTCCCTCAGGCTGGAGTACAGTGACACGATGATGGCTCACTGCCACCTCGAATACCTAGGCTCAAGTAATCCTTCCTCCTCAGCCTCCCAAGTAGCTGGGATTACAAGCACGCACCACTGTGACCGGCTAATTTTAACAAGCCCCTTTAGTCTGTTTGTTTCTCTTGGTTACTAGACACACAGTTTTTATCTTTGCATGCTAGTAATTTTTCATTCAATACTGGAAATTGCACACACACACATAAAAAGTAATAGAGGCTCCTGTTGACAATGCCATTCAACAGAGAAAGTTCAAGTTTTTCTTTGCTAAGAAATGAGAGTAGAAGAAAGGGGGAACTCATTTTAATCCAGTCTGAGACTGAGCTGAGTTGAGGTTAAAGGACAGTTTTGGAAAGATTTCACGGCTCATCCTGTGTGTGCTCCAGTACCTAGTGTGTGTCCCTTCAGTGCTTTTAGTTAAGAGACAGGTGAGTCTTTGTCGTCTCAGCACCAATGGACTGTGGGAGTTTCTGTTCTGTCTTTCAGAGGTTTTCAGCTTTAATCTCCCACTATGTACATCTTTGGAATTAGCTGAATCCCTTGAGAAGGGAGACCAGCTCTCAGGTTTCCAATTTTGTCAAACCAAGTTTTAAATGACCGCCCAAAGCTGTGTTAGTTTTTCTGTCTGTCCAGCAGAGACCCTCTGTCCAGACCAAGACCAGATCTTCTGACTCTAGCCAGTGCCCAGAATTAGGAAATATCTCCTGGAGAAGGCAGCTGCAAATGCTCAACTCATTTATAAAAAGTTTACTCTCTTCGTCTCTGGAATTTTAGTCCCTCTAGAACCATTTACTTTTGCAGCTCTCTGGTACATTACAAAATATGATTTTAAAAAAAATTATCAAGATTTTGTTATTGTTCTCAGTGAGAGCAGTTTGCTGCTATGAATTCCATCATGTCTAGAAGCAAAAATATACCTGATTTATTATATTGTTTGTCTTTTTATATGTGTTCTTATTTTTGCCCATTTGGTCTGAGTTGGACTGAGAGAAATGGAAAAAAAATCTCCTACTGCTATTTCCATCTGTTTCTCCTTGTGTCTCCTGTGATTTCTGTTTCATCAACATTGCTGCCACATTGTTTAGTATAGAGATATTTATCACTGTTGTGTCTTTGTTTTGGTTTGTATTCATTAGCGTTGTAAAGTGCCTTTCTATATTTACTATTGCTTTTTAGCCTGAATTCTGCCTTCTTTCATGCTGTATTACAAACACCACTTTCTTTTTGTTTTGTATTTTTCTCATAGGTTTTTGCCCATCTTTTTATTTTTAACTTTTTTGAATAATTTTGCTTTCAAGATGTGACTTTAAAAAACAGCTTTATTGTGATATAAATCGTATACAAAAAGCTGTACATATTTAAATACAATTTGATGAGTTTGGACATGTGCATACACCTATGAAACCACCACCGCAATCAAGGTCATAGACATTTCTATCACCTCAAAGTTCCTTGTGCCTCTTCTTTTTAGTGGATTTTGTATGAATGCTTAACATGATGAGATCAACCCTTAACAAATTTTTAAGTGTGCAGTACATCAGGGTGACTTGTGAATAGCATAGGAATTGGATTTGTGACATATATTTGTGACTTAATCTGAAAATGTCTTTTACTAGGTAAAAAAACCTACATTCATTGGTGTGAGTAATTGTAGTTCTGTAGTATTACATGTGTAACATTTGAAAAGTTTCTTCTCTGTTGTCTCTCTTTTGTTTTTGTTCTAGTGGCTGCTTATTACAATATAATCCCCCCCTCCTCCTCCTTTTCCTCCCCTCTTCCCCCTCCTCCTCCTCCTCCTCTTCTTCCTCTTCCCTTTTTTCTTCTTTTCCTTCTTCTTTCTTCTTTTTCCTTCTTCTTCCTTCTTCTTTTTTTTTTTTTTTTTTTTTGAGACAGGGTCTTGCTCTGTTGCCCAGGCTGCAGTGCAGTGGTACAATCTTGGCTCACTGCAGCCTTGACCTCCAGGGCTCAAGTGATCCTCACACCTCAGCCTCCTGAGTAGCTGGGACTAAAGATGCATGCCACCACATCCAGCCTATTCTCTTCTTTCTTTAGAATTATATCTATAATTTGGCTGGGTGCAGTGGCTCATGCTTGTAATCCCAGCACATTGGGAGGCTGAGGCAGGCAGATCACAAGGTGAGAAGATTGAGACTGTCCTGACCAACACTGAAAACGCTGTCTCTACTAAAAATACAAAAAATAGCTGGGTGTGGTGGTGCAGGTTTGTAATACCAGCTACTTGGGAGGCTGAGGCAGGAGAATCGCTTGAAACCAGGAGGCGGAGATTGCAGTGTGCTGAGATTGTGCCACTGCACTCCAGCTTAGCAACAGAGCGAGGCTCCGTTTCAAAAAAAAAAGAATTATATCTACAATTTCATTAATTCAATCAGCATTAAAATATTAAAATTGACTTATATTTTTCCTTCTGTCTTCATTCCTCCCTTCAAATATACAAGTTTAGTGAATAATACTGTCTTTCTTAGTGTTTACTGTTGTGTTGTTAAGTATGCTATACTTCTAAAACTTGATTTTTCAACTTGATTATCTCTTGGTTGCCAGCTATTATTGATGAAGCAATTAGCAAGCTTATTGTTTTCTCCACCTTTTCTTTCTCTATCTTTGCTTTTTAAAAAGTTTTATCTTGTCAAATCTTATATCACTTTCATTCTCTTCTGTCACCTGTATTTTCCCCATTGTTTTCATCTTGTAGCTTACAGGTAGAAATATTTGATGCCCATGAGAAGTCCTTTTGTTGAGGTTTCCCCGGTCATTCCTTGATTGGTTAGTTTTTCCCCTAGTAATTTTCTTAAGAATAATTGACATGACCGGCCGGGCGCGGTGGCTCAAGCCTGTAATCCCAGCACTTTGGGAGGCCGAGGCGGGTGGATCACGAGGTCAAGAGATCGAGACCATCCTGGTCAACATGGTGAAACCCCGTCTCTACTAAAACTACAAAAAATTAGCTGGGCATGGTGGTGCGTGCCTGTAATCCCAGCTACTCAGGAGGCTGAGGCAGGAGAATTGCCTGAACCCAGGAGGCGGAGGTTGCGGTGAGCCGAGATCGCGCCATTGCCCCTGTCGCCCAGGCTGGAGTGCAGTGCTGTGATCTCGACTCACTGCAACATCTGTCTCTTGGGTTCGAGCAGTCTCCTGCCTCAACCTCCTGAGTAGCTGGGATTACAGACGTGTGCCACCACGCCTGGCTAATTTTTGTGTTTTTAGTAGAGATGAGTTTCACCATGTTGAACAGGCTGGTCTCAAACTCCCAACGTCAACTAATCTTCTGGCTTCGGCCTCCCAAAATGTTGGGATTGCAGGCATGAGCCACAGCACCCAGCCCTGATTAATTTCTTTTTAAAATGTTTATCTCTTCCTTCATTTCCTGGAGATTGCTTTAGAAGTTTGTGTTTATTTTTAACCTTGTCTTGGATATCATTGAGTTTTTTTTTTTTTTTTTTTTCTCCCAGTCTGTGCTTTGAATTCTTTATCTGTCATTTCTTAGGTTCAATTTTGTCTAGAGATCATTGCTGGGGTGCTAGTGCAATCCTTGGATGGTATCACTACATTCAAGTTTTTCATAGTACCAGAATTCTTGCCCTGGTTCCTTCTCATCTGCGATGCTGGTGCTTATAATGTTTGTAGTTACTTTCTAGCAAGTAGAACTTTTCTTTTTATTTCTTTCCCTATAATATTATTATTTTTTCTTTCTCTTTTTACCCTCTCTCCAGCAGGTATAACTGTAGATAATGTTGGGTAGGGTTGTATGGCATTGTTTCTATAGCTGTATGCAGTTCTGATGGCAAATTTTATATTGGACTGTGCAGTTCAAACTATAAGCCTGTAGATGGCACTTACAGGTAAGAGCTGAATGCAGCCAGTTTGGGCATATACTTGATTCTTGTTTACTGGAAGAAGCTCTCTGTTGCCTCAGGCAAATGGACTGATCCATGGAGTACACAGTGGTCTGAGCTCCCTGTTCAGCCCCTGGTGAGTGGCGTCCATGATGGATGGAGCTGGACCAGGCGGGTCTCCCTACAGACCCCAGGCACAATCACAAATGCTGAGGGAGAATCCAGTGGGGAGCCATCAAGTACCTAGAGGTACACCTAGACATGGAGCTGGGAAACCTCTTCAGCTCCAAGTTCAATGCACAGGGATGGGGGATGGCCTAAACTCTCCTGGATAGGAGAGTGGGCACTCCAGGTGCCTGGAGATCTGTCTGGGTATGGAGTGAAGAGGTCCCTGTTTCACCAGGATCTCTATATAGGAAGGGTGACATAGGTCAGAATGCCAATCCAGGTGAGCAGGTACTTTAAATACTGGGAGATCAGTCTATTATGGAACAGAGAGAGCCCTGTTCCACCACAATCTATGCCCAGGAAGGATGGGGTGGCTCAAGCTGCTGTACCAGGCAAATGGGTCCTCCAAATGCCTGGAGATCTGCCTGGGCATGAAGCAGAAAGGGCCCCACTGTATCTTGATCTATGTCTATGAAGGGTGGGACAGCTCAGGCTGCTGGTCCAGGCAACCAGGTGTTTCAAAGTCCTGGATTTCTGCCTGTGGGTAGAGTGGAGAGGGCCCTACTGCACCATGATCTCATGGGAGCAGGATGTGGCACCCAGAAATGGTATGCACAGACTGGTTCCAAGTCACCAAGCTAGCCTGGGCTGCAAGTCTTGCTGCTCAGGAGAAACTGCAGTGGTAGCAGCTCCCATCCCACCCTAGTCTTGCAGTGGGGAAGAGCACAATTCCAGTGCCTACTGCTAAGGTACTTTTCACAGTTCTGGCTCTGGAGACCCCTCCCCTACTCTAGAGCAGGCACTCCAGCCTCTGGCCTAAGACCCAAATGCCTACATGGTTACACCGCCAGGTTGCTAAAGAATGGCTGACTTTATGTCCCTGGGTTAAAAACTCATCCTGCTCTTGGTCCCAGGTCTGGGAAAACGCCTGCAGTGTTCCCTAGAGTCTTTTTCTCATAGCATCTCCACGCTTCTCCCCAGGTTGGCTACAAGGCTTAGGATAAACAAGGTCCTCTCCCTTGGCCTGGGCTGCTCAAATCCCCAGTGGAAAGGTGAGGAACAGAGGGAGGCTCTCTGCTTCTCTCACATACTGGGGTTTCACTCAATTTTATCAGCCAGATGCTGTCACAGGGTCTGTTTGCTTACATTTTCCTCTCTGGGATCTGAGGTATTTTTCATGATTCTGGTGGATTCCTATTTTCTTTCCTGAATTAATGCTCACAGAGTTGATCTTTATGCACTATCTTGCTATTTCCAAGTGGCTGAGGCATGCTAAAAGTGTGTAATCCACCATCTTGGGAAAAAAGCCTTTTAATCTTATTGTGGGTCTTGATGAAGAATTGTTTTTCTCCTGTTATAAAATTTTCTCTTTATCTTTAGGCAGTTTGAATTTGATGTGCCTAGGTATGGGTCTGTTTGAGTTTATCCTGCTTAGAGATAGTTGAGCTTCTTGGATGTTGAGCTTCTTGGATGTGTAGATTAATGTTTTTCATCAAATATGGTAAATTTTCAGTCATTATTCAATTTTTTTTCTGCTCCTTTGCCTTTTTTCTCTAAGTATGTCACCTTGTGTAGCAAAAAAGAAAAGGCATATATGACTGGATTAGGGGCTACATCACATGTCAGGGGCCAGCTCTGCAAGCCTTGTGCTTTGGAAAAAGAACCAACTAGCTTGTTCAGCGATAGAAATGTCAGAAATTCTAGAATACCTAGATTTCAAATATCCTAATAGGCCATAGAGGAGATATGTTTGATGAAGGAAATCCTTTCCAAAATCCTCCAAATCATAATGTAAACAGTTGCCTACTAATTTTCAGCCCTTAAATCTAGTCCTAGAAACCCCTGATAAAGTCGATGGGAATGCCTACCATGAGATGCTGAGATGGGATATGACAGTGACAAGGACTGCTGCTGTAATGTGATCTCTCCAGATGGGTTCTTTCATCCTAGGTAAAAAGGTCAGTCCTATGATCTCATTCTTCTTTTGCAAACACTGCGATGGTTGACTTTATTATGGGGATTAAGATCTGTGATCTAAGTGATGTAATGGCAACAATCCTTTCCTAATCCTATACTGAATCAACAACTGCTCTGTGTTTGCTTTGATGTAGTTAAATGTGAGGGGGTAATTTATAGAACCCTGAATTCCAACAACAATAATTGCTATATTTACAGTGCAGCTGTTGAACTGTTAATCCTTCTTTATGATGGTGTTATAGAATTGAATGATATTAAATTACTCTGAATACAGCAGGCATGACTTTTCATTTGTCTGTACTATATTAAAGGTTGTGTATTTTAAAATCTTGATAACACTCAACCTTTGAGTTACAAATCAGATAGTTTCATGAAAAATCATGAAACTTTAAAATATAGTAAATAATATAACCCACAAGTAATTTTTGTCAATTTTTAAAGTATTTCTTTCAGAACCTTTATAATCCCTTAATGATAAGTGATACCTGCACATGAATGCTGCCTTTGAAAGGGATTCAGTGTTATTTAAAAAATAACAGCATGAATATTTTCCTTCCCTTACTGAATTTAAGTCAACATACTCTCAAAGCTGAGAGGATGAAGTAAACAACAGTGAGTGAGTGAGGGGAATTAAAAATAAGTGCTCTAAAAATCCAATGGTGCCTAAAAGGATTTAAGACAAAAATGTGAGAGCACATGAAGTAGTAGTTTTACATTGTGCCAAAGGAAATAACAAGACGGCATATTTGTTATTTCAGGAAACGTAGCACAATGGCAGGGTTACTTGTATCATCCACGTTGAAAGTCACAGCCCTTCCACACTCATGCTGCCTGTCATGCCTACAACCTTCTTCTAAAAAAGCCAGGGAAGCCGGATGTCTTTGTTGGGTATTGGGCAAAGCTGCCCTGCATAGGAACTCCACATGGGATAGTGACAAATTGATCAATTTGTTCTTCCTTCTTTTTTTTTTTTTTTTTTTGAGACGGAGTTTCGCTCTTGTTACCCAGTCTGGAGTGCAATGGCGCGATCTCGGCTCACCGCAACCTCCGCCTCCTGGGTTCAGGCAATTCTCCTGCCTCAGCCTCCTGAGTAGCTGGGATTACAGGCACACGCCACCATGCCCAGCTGAATTTTTGTATTTGTAGTAGAGACGGGGTTTCACCATGTTGACCAGGATGGTCTCGATCTCTTGACCTCGTGATCCACCCGCCTCGGCCTCCCAAAGTGCTGGGATTACAGGCTTGAGCCACCGCGCCCGGCCTGTTCTTCCTTCTTAATAATAAATATGGATTTTGAGAGATACACATAAATGGAAGTTACACTCCAATATTTTCTGAGATATGTGCTGATGTTCCATGAGCTCTGAGGTGTAGTCAAGTCTTTGAGATCAAGAGTGACTATATTAGTCCATTTTCATGCTGCTGATAAAGACATACGCAAGACTGGGAAGGAAAAGACGTTTATTTGACTTACAGTTCCACATGGCTGGGGAGGCCTCAGAATCATGGCAGGAGGCAAAAGGCACTTCTTACATGGTGGTGGCAAGAGAAAATGAGAGAGAAGCAAAAGTGGAAACACTTGACAAAACCATCAGATCTCATGACACTTACTTCTTATTATGAGAACAGCACGGGAAAGACCAGCCTCTGTGATTCAATGACCTCTCCCTGGGTCCTTCCCACAACACATGGGAATTCCGGGAGACATAATTCAAGTTGAGATTTGGCGGGGACACACTATATCAGTGACTGTCTAGCCAGAAGGGAGATGGATGACTTGAGACTTAATATGCTCTTGAATATTTGTGAGATATCCTTGCACTGAAAGTAACTGGGCATGTGTCTTGTAATCCTGAAAAGCCATTTTATACATCAGAAACTGAACCTCCACTTCTGGATCTCTGTCTTGCATATGTTCTTTCCATGCCCGAGAGAGGAAGTTGCAGAGGGAACAAAGAACAAACTTTGGAGTTCTTAAGACTTAAATTCAGATTCAGACTCTTGCTGCTGAGCTGAATGTCAGCCACTGTCAGATTATTTAGTTAAAAACGAAGTGGCCTGTCTTGTCTACTCTAGAGTTGCTAAGAGAATTTAATGCAATCATAATGTATCAAGTACACCAATATAATCTGGATATTTGTCCACACCCCAATCTCATGTTGAAATGTAACCCCCAATGCTGAAGCCGGGGCCTGGTGGGGAGGTGTTTGGGTCATGGGGGCAGATCCCTCATGGCTTGGTGCTGTCCTTGTGGTAGTTAGTGAGTTTTTATAACATCTGGGCATGTAAAAGTATATGGCACCCCACCCCCACTCTCTCTTTCTTGCTCCCAGTCTTGCTATGTGATGTGCCTGCTTCTGCATTGTCTTCTGCCATGAGTAAAAGCTTCCTGAGGCCTCCCAGAAGCTGAGCAGATGCTGGCATCATGCTTCCTATGCATCCTGCAGAACTGTGAGCCAATTAAATCTCTTTTCTTTGTAAATTACCCCGACTCAGGTATTTCTTTATAGCAAAGCAAGAACGGACTAATACACATACTAAGATTTTAAAAGGAATTAATGACTTTAGAAATGTTATTATGTTTCATCTCCTAATCAAGTGTCTCTAATATTGTCTTTTACATATTTTGTTTCCCCTGTGTGGCCAGTAAGATGTAGGAGCCCCAGAAAGTGTTTAATATGTGTTTGTTGCACTTACGATCATCTTGAAGTCAAGACTCCTATGGTTCATTCAGCAGTGGGGCCATATTCAAAGAACAGTACAAACAGGAATTCACATCATACACAAATCAAATGCAGAACTCAAAGACAGGTTTTACTAAGATCTCCTTTTTTCTCATATTCTGTAGCATCTGGCAACTCCTGAGGCCTGTCACTCTCCTTCCACAGAAGGACCCACTGTCACTCTCCCTGGCCCACCCCTGATCTCTCTCCAACCCACTCCTCACCTAGCTCTAACCAACTTCTTCCAGCTCTGCCCCGGACTCTCCATAGTCCGCAGGTATGGGATCCTCTTTCACTCGACGCCTCCTGGGAAAAGAAGCCCCCTCTATCCTTGCTGCCAGTTTCACAAGAATAGGCCATTCATCCCTCAGCGCCTTTCCTAATTCTGCCTCCCAAGAACCTTATTCTTACTCAGAAGGAGAAGAGGGGAAGGAACTAAACAGTTTGCAGAATCAGAATTTGATTTGTCTGGCTGGGAGAAGGGTTGGGAACATGTACCTATATGTTTGTCATTTTTATCTTATTCTGTAGAATGATTGGATGTAGAATAATAAATCCAACAAGTATATATTATGTTCTTCTCTGGAAGCTGGTTCTAGGAATGAGCTGATAGGAGCAAACTACATCCCTGCCGTTAAAGACTTTGTGCTGGGGAATTTTCACAGTGCTTAGCACATGAGGCTGGGCTACTCCAGAAATCCTTGTAGATACTAGAGAGAGTGAAGGATACTGTAGCACTATAAAAATATTACAGAATAATTTACTTAAAATGAATTCTCCTTTTTAAGTATATAGTTCAGTGAGTTTTGGCAAATGAATTGTCATCTAACCATCATCACATTCAAGATGCAGAAATGTCCATAACCCCAAAGAGTTCCTCTAAACTCCTTTTCAGTCATTCCCTTCCACTACTACCAGCTCCTGCAACCACGGGTCTAGCTTCTATCCTTACAGCACTGTCTTTTCTAGAATGGTATATAGATGGAATGTGCAATATGTATACTTTTGCAGACATGTATTGGTAATTCATTATTTTTATTGCTGAGTAATATTCCATTGTACATTTATGGCATTATTTGTTCATCCATTCTCCAGTCGGGCATTTGGGTTGTTTCCAGTTTTGGACTACTCAATATGGCTGCTGTTAACATTCATGTAGAGGCCTCTGTGTACACATCGGTATTTGTTTCCCCTGTGTAAATATCTAGGATTTGGATTTGTGTGTTGTATGGTAGATCCATTATTACTTCTACTAGAAACTGACATACTGTTTTCCAAAGTGCCTGTATGAGGTTTAGTTGCTCCATATCCTTGCCAACACTTGATGTTGTCAATCATTTTGATTTTGTATTGTATTGGTATGTAGAGGTACTTTACAGTTTCAGTTTGCACTTCCCTGATCAGTAATGGTTTTGAGCATCTTTTCACATGCTTGTTGGCCATTTGTATATCTTCTCTGATGAGGTGTCCAGATCTTTTGCCCATTTTTCACTAGGTTGTTTGTCTTAATATGAGTTGTATTTTTCTTATTGAGTCATTATTATTGGGTAAGAGTTTTAAAAACATATTCTAGATACAAGTTCTTTTTGTGTGTTTGGAAATATTTTTACCTAGTCTGTGGCTGATTTGTTTATTTTCATTTTCTTAAGAGTGCTTTTCAATTAGCAGTAGTGTTTAATTTTGATAATGATCAGTTTAACAATTTTCTTCTTTTGTAGTTTGTGTTTTTATAGTGTGGGAAAAATCTTTGCCTAACACAAAGTCACTGTGTTATGGGTTGAATTGTATTTCCCCTGCCCCCCAATTAATATGTTGAAGCCCTAACCCCCAATAAACCTTAAGATAAGGTAAGCCCTACCTTAGAATGTGACCTTATTTGGAAATAGGGTATTCACAGAGATGATCAAGTTAAAATGAGGTCACTGGGGGTGGTTACTAATCAAATAGGACTGGTATCCTTATGTAAAGGGTATATCTGAGGACAGATACACACACAGGGAGAATGCCATGTGAACATAAAAGCAGAGTTGGGATGATACATTTACAAGCTGAGGAATGTCAAAAGTGCAAGGAGAGTGCTAGAGGAGGAGAGAAGCCTGGAACAGATTCTCTTTCACAGCGCTCAGAGGGAACAGCCCTGCTGACACTTTGATCTTGGACTTCCAGCCCCCAGAACTGTGAGACAATACATTTCTGTTGTTTAAGTCCTTCAGTTTGTGGTACTTCATTCTAGCAGCCTTAGCAATTAGTCACTAAACCACTAAGATTTTCTCCTATTTTTTTTTGCTAGAAGTTCTATGGTACTTTTATAAGATCAATCTGGAAGAGGTATGAAAAAGTTCCGGAGATCAAAATGATTTCAGAGTGTCTTTAAAGAACTAGGTGATGCTTGTAGCAATAAAGCCTTTATTGGAATAAAGATTATGTCTTGTTCCAGGCAAGTAGAGAAAGGAGGATCTCATTTGTGTACACAAATTTGATTAGACTAAGAAGCCATAAAAGTTTGGCATCTGTCTCACTGTAACTAAATGAATTAGAAATATAATTTTTTTTTGACCAGGAGCTACAGTTTGCTGAGCCATCATTCATTTGTTTTATTTTAAAGAAATTTGCTGCTGCTAGATAGTACCCAAATAGAAACTTTTGAAATTAAGGAGTAAAGGTGCTGAGCTGGGTATTTAGTAACTACAATAAGCAAAGAGGCTTGCATTGGGCTTTTAGCAGAGACCATTGGCTGAACACTGTCTCAGCAATGTTGGCACCATTCTCTATATAACTGACCTTGAAAACAAATTCAGCTAGATTTTACGGAGGGCTTATATGTATACTCAGGTGCTGTCAGGTAGATAGAAGTGTATGAGATGAAGACCCAATTCTTAAGAAATTGTAGCACTTTAGATTCCAGCCACTCCTATCTACTGAAGTACTTCTGCAATTCTCATGTCTTTTTATGACAGTTCTGGGGGATCAGTCCCATGCTGGAATGCTCAATAAAGAATTTAAGCATGCTAGATAGCAGAGAATGCCAACTTATTACAAAGAGTTGTTGCAGTATTCCACAAAAAACTATAATACATGGATGAGAATGATTATATCCCATTTCTATGAGTTAAATCGAAGGGGGTATATAATTATAATTGTTTTGCAAATGAGTAGACTGAGTCAGAGGCTAGAAGGATCTGCCTAGATATACTAGTAATAAGTATTTAGTAAAGGCTTTCAGCTGCAGCTTCTTCTTTTCCTTAAGATTCTGGTCATGAGTATCTTCTTTTCTAGTACAAAATCTTTGCTCATCAGGCTGTGTGGAAGATTATCATTCAGCAAATTTCCAATCCTTCTCTTGCCTCAACTTCTATGGGTATCTTCTCCCCTTGGTGCATGTGCTTGAATTTGGGCTTAGCCACCTGGATTGCTTTAGCTAATGGGATGATCACAGATGTGAGCAGAGGCTTGGAATGTGCTTGCATATTTAGGTGTGGTCTCTTGAGCTCCTGTCTTTCACTATGAACAGAATATGCTGTGAGTACTGCTAATCTAAGAAAAAGAGGAGACATGTGGAAAAGCCTGGACCCAGCCATGCAGCTAGGAGTCAGGCCCAGCCAAGCCTAGCCCAGACTGGCCAAACCCACAGGTGAGTATATGAGTGAGTACTAGATTGCTGCAAGCCACTGGAATTTCCAGGTCGTTTTGTTAAATACCCTTGTTTTGGTCATACTAACTTAATTCCTACTTTTGTAAAGGTGCAAAATAGTTATGGGTAGCACAATGCAGCACACAATGTTTGTGTCCTCCATACACTGCAAACAGAATGAGAATGGAGGAGCCTTGATGAAATGAATGGCTTGAAGAAATGGCACAAGACTGGAAATCAGAAGACCTGGGTTCTTGTGAGGTTTTGACTTTCTATTCTTATGCAGTGTTAACTCTCTGTCAGGTGTGTTTCTAGCAGTTTTAATTCATCGAATTCTCACAACAATTCTATGAGGTAAATCCATTATTATTCCCACTTTAAGATTAAGGAAATTGAGGCACAGAAGAATTAAGAAACTAACCAAGGTCTCATAGCAAGTAAGTAGCTGAACTGAGCTTGGTACCAGACAGCGTCCTGGATGCTTCATGCACCACCCAGATTTCCTGTTTAGAACTGAAGTGCTCACTCCCACAGCCTCTGGAAGAGCTGGCTCCTGAGGGCTGTCAGATGGGTCCCTTTTTGGGCATTGTTCTTGATCAAAGGGAACTGCCTTGCCCAGGGTTAGATGCTTTATTGGGGTTAGCCCATAACCATTATCTGGTCAATGTGTGGACTAAAGGCCTGGTCAGAACTCCTTTACCTATATTCGAGGCAACCTGAAGTCCCTTTCCAACTCAAGGGCTCTCTGCAAGATCAAATTCATCCCCTGTAGCTCCTTCATTACCTCTGCCCAACCCTGCTTGGTTTTGAAAATGCTCCCCAAGAAAGCTGCATATAAATATCTGCCTCAGAGTCTAATTCCAAGGAACTCAGTCCAGATGGCTGCCTTCCAGAGTCTGGGTTATCCGCCACTGTTTGATATTGTAAGTCACCACTCTGAGCTGCTGAGGTTATAGGTCATCATGATGTGTGGGTTTCTCTCCACACACTAAGCAAGCAATCAGTTCTGCAGGGGACACTAGCTGGGTGTCCTCTAAATCAACTCAATGTGACACTATCTGCCTGGAGATAGAATCAGATGCCACTGGTCGAGGGCTCAGTCCCCAAGACTGCGCCAACTACTGATGCTGACTGCAGGCTCCAGGTGGTTTTACCCATGCTCCTGACCCACCAGCTATAAATTAGGGTTTCCACAACCCCCTCCTCAAGTTAGATTAATTTGCTAGAGCAGCTCACAGAACTGAGGGATATGCACATTTACCTTTACAGGTTCATTGTAAAGGATATTACAAGGGATACAGATGAGTGCCAGATGAAGAGATGGATAGGGCAAGGTGTGGGAAAAGGAAGGACAATAGAGCTTTCATGCCTTTTTTGGGGCGTACCACCCTCCAGGAGCCTTGGCTATGTGGAAGCTCATCTGAACTGTCTTTTTGGGTTTTTATGGAGGCTTTATTATGTAGGCATAATTGATTAAACCATTGGCCATTGGTGATCAACTTAACCTTCAGTTCCTCTCCCCTCCCTTAGAGGTTGGGGGGTGAGGCTGAAAGTCTCAAACCTCTAATCATGGTTTGGTTTTTCTGGTGGTTGGCCCCCATCCTGAAACTACCTAGGGGTGGCAGGACATCAGTAATCTCATTAGCATATAAAAAGCACTCTTACCACTTCAGAGAGTGGAGTTACATGCCAGGAAACCCAGACAAAGACTAAATGTATTTTACAATATCACAGCTTCATTATTAAGTGGAGATAATAATACTACCTTATTCAGAGATTTAAGAGTGGTAGCATTTTACATTCGTTTTCACGCTGGAATGTGGCTGATCTCTGCCCCACTCTTTCCCACTCCACTGAGGCTGTTTCCATGGATGTCATCAATGACTTTTAATGGCAAAACCCAAGTAATATTGTTAATACTGGCCTATCTGCACTAGATGCCACCATCACTTTCTCTTATCTCTTCTTGGGAACTTGGTCTTTTATAATTGTTTTCCACAGGATTCCAACTCTCCTCTTACTCAACTAACATCTACATATTTGTAACTCCCTGCCCCAACTTCTTTCCCAAGCTGGGGATTATATAAGCAGTTGAGTATGCCTTGCCACTTGATGTCTCCCAAGTTCTTCAAACAGCATTCCAAAACTGAAATTATTGTTTTCCTCACTATTTTCTCTACATCTTCTTCTGTATTTTTTCTTTCTTTTTTTTTTTTTTTTGAGATGGAGTTTCGCTCTTGTTACCCAGGTTGGGGTGCAATGGCGCGGTCTCGGCTCACCACAACCTCCGCCTCCTGGGTTCAGGCAATTCTCCTGCCTCAGCACTGAGTAGCTGGGATTACAGGCATGCGCCACCATGCCCAGCTAATTTTTTGTATTTTTAGTAGAGACGGTGTCATCAATGAAAGAAAAATACACCGTCTCTACTAAAAATACAAAAAATTAGCTGGGCATGGTGGCG
>NW_022437123.1:452584-480859 GCF_009761245.1 Sapajus apella
GTCTTGCTGTGTCACCCAGGCTGGAGTAGAGCAATCTTGGCTCACTGCAACCTCCACCTCCTGGTCTCAAGTGATCCACTTCAGCCTCCCGAGTAGCTGGGACTGTAGGTACATGCCACCACACCTGGATAATTTTTGTTTTTTTGTAGAGACTGGGTTTCACCATGTTGCCTAGGTTGGTCTTGAACTGTTGGGCTCAAGTGATCCTCCTGCCTCAGTCTCCCAAAGTGCTGGGATTACAGATGTAAGCAGCCACACCTGGCCTGATGCCATCTTTCTAGTCATCATACAAATACCAGGATATCTTTCTTGAGTACTCTTTCCTCATCCTCACAGTAAAGCAGTAGTCTGGCTACTTTTATCCATGTCCCCAAAACTTCTCCAATATGTCCATCTTCTCTGTTCTTCCTGTGATTGTACTGCTTGAAGCCCTCATCATCCCTCATGGGAACTATGTCAATAGCCTCCCTAAATGATCTTCCCCCCAACCTTGCTTTCTTAAAGCCATCCTTCAAAGCACAACCCAAGTGATTTATCTAAAAGGAAAATCTGATTGTTCCAGCTTCCCATTGTCAATAGGATAATGTCCAATCTTCTTTTTTTTTTTGAGACAGAGCTTCACTCTTGTTACCCAGGCTGAAGTACAATGGCGCAATCTCGGCTCACCACAACCTCCGCCTCCTGGGTTCAGGCAATTCTCCTGCCTCAGCCTCCTGAGTAGCTGGAATTACAGGCATGCCAATTTTTTGTATTTTTAGTAGAGACGGGGTTTCACCATGTTGACCGGGATGGTCTCGATCTCTTGACCTTGTGATCCACCCGCCTTGGCCTCCTAAAGTGCTAGGATTACAGGCGTGAGCCACCGCGCCTGGCCCCAATGTCCAATCTTCTTATAATACAAAGCTGTGTATGATCTGGTAGTATAGTGCATTGGCTCATATGTAGGTTTTAGAGTCAATTGTATGAGACTCTTGGCTGTACTACTCATTAGTTGTGTGGCTTTGGGCAAAACATTTAACTTCTTTAACAGAATGAGGATATAATAAAGATTTCTACCTGTGATAGTTAATCACCAGATACCCACACACTTCCCTAGATTTCTCAGACTTTCCTGAAGTTAAGTCAGGGTCATGTGCTATTTCTGGCCAATTGAAATGGAGTTGATGTGAGCACTGTGACCTTTCAACATCTTTCTCTTTTCTTGCCATGACCACCTTGGAGATGTTTGGGATGGCATGCATAGCTGGTTGATGTAGGTAGACTGTGTGACCCTCATTGAACTTAATGGGTTATTTTTCAGTTTCATTATTGTGTTAAGCCCCTGAAATTTCAGGGTTTTTCTATTTAGGCAGTATCAATAACCATGACAAACTACCCTACTGAGTTGTTGGAAGGATCACATGAGATAATGCATGAAAGCACCTAGCACCTTGCTGAATACAAAACTTCTTATCTTGTCTTGAGTTCCACATGCCTACATTTCTGAGCCACTTTACACACCATTCTTTCTCAAGCCTTCATGCTGTTCCTTGTACCTAGAATGCCCTTCTGTGACTCACACAACCTTCAAAACTTGGTTAAGGTAGCACCTTTCCTGGTCTCCTCAGCCTCAGTTAAATGTTCCTGACTTCAATCTCATAGGAGAGTATTTATTCCTTCATGTATGCATACTCAACAACATCTGCCCACCCATCTCCCTGGACAGATGGTGAGCATCCGGAGGGCAAGAATCTTTTCTAAATGTTGTCCCTCTGCCTACAATGCTTTCTGTACTTGCACCTGCCTGGAAGACTCCTGCACACTTTATGCCCAGCTCATCAGGTCTTCACCTGGAAAAGGCTTTCCCTCCCTCTGGCAGAGTTGTTCTCTCTCCCCTTTGTGCTAGTTCTTTGCCTTGTGGGTTGTATTAGTCTGTTCCTGTGCTGCTATAAAGAAATACCTGAGACTTGGTAATTTAGAAAGAAAAGAGTAATTCCACCTTTAACTGTCTGGGTCAGCCCCTGGACTGTGAGCTCCCTGCGGACACACAGTGCTACATCATGTTACTTGGAGCCCTAGAACAGCTTCCATATCAGGTGATCCTCTTCCATCTCAGGGGACCATCAAATGCTTGCTGAATAAATTACCACCCTCTTTGGACTTTGAAAAACCAAGTATTCTTTTCTTAAAAATATGTAGGAGAATAACATTTATATCCTGTATTAGTTTTACAGAGCTGCCATAACAAAATGCCATAGAATAGATGGCTAAAACAACAGAATGGATTTTCTTATATTTCTGGAGGCTGAAAGTCCAAGACTGAGGTGCCGGCAGGGCTGGTTTCTCTTGAGGCCTCTCTCCTTGGCTTCCAGATGGCCGGCTTTTTGCTGCATCCTCACCTGGTCTTTCCTCTGCATGTGTGCATCTGATGTTTCTCTGTGTATCCAAATTTCCTTCTCGTGTAAGAAGAGCATCAGTCAGATTGGATTAGGGCCTATTCCAATTGCAATTGTGTCATTTTAACTTAATCACTTGTTTTAAAGCTCTTACTGTGAATATGGTTACATTTTGAGGTGCTGGGAATTACATCTTCAATACATGAATTTTGGGGGAACACAATTCAGCTTGCAACAACACTCACCTGGAGAATACCCTAAATGGACTTCAACAGACCAGAGGATCTTGTCCTCTTAGGAAAAAACATGTTGGAATGAGAAGGAGAAGGACAGGGGAAACTAACATTTTTTGCTGATGAGATTCCCTGTCTACTCACTGTACGCCAAGGCCTATGGGAAGTTCAGACTCAAAATGAAGTACAGGAAGATAAGGGAACTTACGATATATGGCTAATGAGTGGTAGAGCTAGGAATTTAGGTTTAGAACCCACATAGAATGTGCCTCCACTCCCATTTAAGTTAAATGTCATCAATGCCTTGTGAGGGCTTATATTCAGTTTTTCTTTTTAACTGATAACAAATGAGCAAGCATTTATACATAGCACTTTACATAACAGGTACCCTCTTAGGGATTTTACATATGTTAACTTATTTACTCCTCATGATCATACCATGAGGCAGGTACTATTGTATTCATCACCCTACTGAGAGGCTACCAGCAAGGAGTTGGCAGAGGAGGAGTCAAGCCTGGGACATCTGGCTTATAGAGTCCAGACCCTCCCACCACACTGAGCTTCCTCTTGGGAAGGAGTGTAAGTAATCTGGCCAAAGGCAATGTCACTTCGAAGGGAGGAGACTGGGATTTGTACCTGGCCCCCTGACTGCAGACTCCAGTCTCCCTTGATGGCTTCATACCACTGTATCTGCCTGCACGTGATCTTGCTTTATCTTCACACCACATAGTTGGTGATGCAAACAGGTCCTTTCTGCTCTGATTTCAAGAAAAAAGATTGATGCTGAAGAAAAAAGGTTTGGAGGAAATGCCCTTGTGCAATGTTATTGGATAAACTCTGTTTTTCCTTAGACTCATTAGCTGCATGTTTACAATTTCCAAATACAATTGTCTTAAAAAAAATTAGACTGGTTAAATCTGAAAGGAGGTGGGTGTCTTCAGCAGGCTAGCAGTTGTGTGCAGATTGACATTTTTATATTTATAAAAGTTGTGTCTGCCACCAGGCCTCTAGGAACATTTGCACATTAAAAAATATAAATTAGAAAAATATGTTGACATAATTGTCTGCCCTAAGGAATTTTCCCCTCATCACAGTCTTAATGGAAACAATTCTCACTTGGCTCTCCTTCCCCAGGCAGAAGTTGGAGTGTGCAGATGAGACTTTCCGTATGCTAGGAAGTTAGCAAGAAATGCTTTGTATCAACACAAAGTCATTTCAGATGAGAGTTCCCCGTAGGCAGTGACTCCATCCTTCTTTCTCCTGCTGTTCTCTCATCCCACAGCATCTTACTTTCCCGACCTGCAGGTGTCTATGTCTTTGCCTTGGCATCCTCTTAAACATCTTCAGTGGCTCCTTTAGCCTGATTAAGACCCCCCTAGGATCTGGATCCTGCCAACTTCCTGGCTTCCTGTGTTTCCCTTCTCCTCATATAGCCCATGTGCCCACCACGTTTGCTCTCCTCTGTTCCTGAGCACTGTCGACATCCTGCTGGTGCCCAGCCTCTGTTCCCATGCTGGCCATTCCATGAAGACTTGATGGAGCTCTCAGTTAGAAGTGACCTTTCCTGCTTCCCAAAGTCAGGAATGCTTTATCTGTGCCCTTGGAAGCCCACATTATAAAGTCCTCAATGTTATTTTCGCACATTTTTTTGATTTCTACCATCTCAAAATCCCAAGGAAGACAAAAGATCTGAAAAGAAAATAGCCAACAAGTCCCAAGTAGGCACTCAATCAATGATGGTCGCATCTCTTTTTTTACTTAGAAAAATTTATCCACATTGCTTGGTTCATAGCTGATGCTTAATAAATATTTGTTAAATGAAAGGCTACATTGAGACAGAACTTAGAAACTTAGGAAAATGAAAACTTTTTTATTGTGATAAAATATACATAATTTACCATTGTAAACATTTTTATGTGTACAGTTCAATGACATTAAATTTAATTACAATGTTGTGCTACTATCATAACCATCCATTTCCAGAACATTTTCATCTTACAAAACTGAAACTCTATACCCATTAGACAACGACTTCCCTTTTTCCCCTCCCCTCTGCCTCTGGTAACCTGTGCTCTTTCTGTCTCTGTAATCTACCTATTTTAGGTACCTCCCATAAGTGGAATCATACAGTAGCTCTCCTTTTGTGTCTGGCTTATGTCCACTTAGCACAATGTTTCCAAGGTTCTGCCAGGATGTAGCATGCATCAGAATTCATTCCATTTTAAGATCAAACAATATTCCATTGTGTGTATATACCACATTTTATTTATCCATTCATCTGTTGATGGACATGTGAGTTGTTTCTATATTTTGGCTATTGTGAATAATGCTGCTATGAATATTGGTATACAAGTATCTGAGTCCCTGATTTCCATTTTTGGGGGTATGTAATCTAGAAGTGCAGTTGCCAGATCCTCTGATAAGTCTATGTTTAACTTTTTGAAGCACCTGCATACTGTTTTCCATAGTGCCTGCATCCCTGTACATTTCCAACAGCAATGCATGAGGGTTCTAATTTATCCACGTTCTTGCCATTATTTTCCATTTTTTTTGACAGCCATTGTAATGGGTGTGAGGTGGTATCTCATTGTGGTTTTCTTTAGAGTTCCCTAATGATTAGTGAAGTTGAACATCTTTTTATGTTCTCATTGGCCATTTGTGAACCTTCTTTGGAGAATAAATTAAACTCTTTAAGTTCTTTGCCCATTTTAATATATTTGTGGTTGTTATTAACAGTTGGTGTTTTGTTTGAAAACATCTGTGGAGTGTGCTTCCTTGAGCAGGAAGTGCATGGCTCGATCTGAGGCAAGCACTCTTTTTAACACAACAGGCAGAGTGATCTTGTTAAAACCTAAGTCAGATCAAGTCGTTTTTCTGCTGAGATCTTCCCAGCGAGGTTCAGCTCACTCAGAGGAAGAGCCAGCGTTCTTGAAGTGGCCTGCAGAGCCCTGCATGATTCACAGTCCCCCACCGGCTCTGAGCTCATCTTCGACTCTTCCTCCTATTCACTTGCACTGGCCAGCCCCAGGGCCTTTGCACTTGCTGTGTCCTCTGCCTGGAGCACACTTCCTCAAGAAACTGATGCAGGGCAGGTGAGCCCCCAAATTGGGGCTTAGTCCAGGAGGTCTTTTGGCTTCACTCAGGAAATAATTTAGTGGTGAGCTGGTGGTATTGTATTGAAGCAACTTGTATTGAAGCGACAGCGCACGGCAACAGCAGAGGTGCCGTTCCTTGTGGAGCGGAGCTAACTCCCAGGCAGTGTGTCCAGAGGAGCAGCTTTGAGGCAGTTTTGCAGTCATCTTTAGATCTACTTTTACTTATACGTCAATTAAAGGGAAGATTACGCAGACATTTCTAGAAATAAGGTGGTAACTTCTGGGTTGTTAGGCCATTGCCATGGAAAGGGGCAGTAACTTCCAGGTGTTGCCATGGCAATAATAAGCTGATGTGGCACACTGGTGGGCATGTCCTATGGAAAGCTTCTTTCACTCTGCAGCTGTTTTAGCTAGTTCTCAATTTAGGTTGGTGTCTGAACCCTGCCTCCAGAGTCTAGTCCCCTCTCCTACTTCAAAACTGTGTGGCTCTCTTCTTCACCACTGTCAAGTCTTTGCTCAAATGTTACGTTCTCATTGACACCTTTCTGGACTATTCTGTTTAAAATTGCAGCCCTCTACACTCTGCATCTCCCTAACATTCTCAATTTTTCTCCAAAGGACCAATCACCTTCAATCTGCTCTATAATGTACTTATTCATATTGTGTAGCTGTGCTGGTCCTTACTCCTGCAAGGG
The DNA here is from genome assembly GCF_009761245.1 of Sapajus apella. Lineage (NCBI taxonomy): Eukaryota > Metazoa > Chordata > Mammalia > Primates > Cebidae > Sapajus > Sapajus apella. The sequence continues at coordinate 458,983 of NW_022437123.1, forward strand.
TGTGCGCCCCATGAGGGCTTTGTTCTGTGCTTTATCCCTAGTCCAGCCCCTTGGATGCCTTTAACAAATATATATAGACTGACTGAATAAAAGCAATCACATGGCACATCCATTTCCTTTAATCCTCCCTTAATTAAATAATTCTCTATGCATGCTCATCTCATTTACCGCCACCTTGGCTTCCATAGACTCCCAATCACATTGATTAACGTGGTGAATTAAATGTTAACATTGTGATTTAAATATTTATGTTCATCCACTGTATGTTTTTTGAGTGTGGGAAGGTCAAAAAAACCCAAAAAGGTTATGAATTTAAAGAATAGTGTAAAGCATAAAATAAGCACTTTCTTTTTTTACTTGTATATTCATTCACCCTTTCAATAAACATTCGCTGTGAGCCCTGTATGTTCCAGACACAGTGCTAGAAGCTGTCTCTATGAAACCACAGTCGTAAACAGTAAACTTGTAAAGAAATACATACAAGACATACATAATTCAGATAGGGGTAAGTTAAATGAAGAAAAAGAAAACAGTGTAGGAGAATGGAGACAATGCGGATAGTGTGAAGGGCTGTCTGCTTTACACAGGGTGGTCAGGAAAACTTGAGGAAGCGACATTGGAGGAAAGATCTAGTGATGGGAGGGAGCAAGTCATAGATATATGGGCAGAAGATTTTTTTTTGTACAGAGGGAACACCAAAGGTTTTGAGGCAGCAATGAGCTTGATGTGTTGGCAAACGTTATCTCATCTGCTGATCAAAACAGTTTTAGGCTACCATCTTCAGGGTACAGACAAGGAAGGAGGGCGGAAAGAGGGTGTATTAGGGTTCTCTATAAGGGCAGAACTAATAGGATAGATATGTATATATAAAGGGGAGTTTATTAACTCACACAATCACAAGGTCCCACAATAGGCAGACATTTAAGCTGAGCAGTGAGGAAGCCAGTCTAAGTCCCAAAGCTGAAGAACTTGGCGTCCGATGTTCAAGAGCAGGAAACATCCAGCACAGGAGAAAGATGCAGCCTGGGAGGCTAAGCCAGTCTCGCCATTTCACATTTTTCTGCCCACTTTATATTCTGGCCACACTGGCAGCTGATTAGATGGTACCCACCCAGATTAAGGGTGGGTCCACCTTTCCCAGCCCACTGACTCAGATGTTAATCTCCGTTGGCAACACCCTCACAGACACAACCAGGATCAGTACTTTGCATCCTCAGTCCAGTCAAGTTGACACTCAGTATTAACCATCACAGAAGGGAAGGTTTCTGACATAGTTTGGATGTTTGTCCCCACTTAAATCTCTTGTTGAAATGTAATTCCCAATGTTGGAGGTGGGGCCTGGTAGGAGGTGTTTGGATCTTTGGAGTAGATCCCTCATGAAGGGCTTGGGCCATCCCTTTGGTGATGAATGAGCTTTTTCTCTGAGTTCACATGAAATATGGTCATTTGAAAGTGTGTGGCACCTCTTTTTCCTCTCTCTCTCTTGCTTGCTCCTGCTTTTGCCATGTGACATGCCTGTTCCCCCTTTGCCTTCTGCCAGGATTGTGAGCTCCCTGAGGGTTCACCAGAAGCAGAGCAGATGCCAGCACCATGCTTCCTGTACAGCCTTCAGAACAGTGAGCCAATTAAACCTCTCCTCTTTATAAATTACCCAGTCTCAGGTATTTCTTTATAATAATGCAAGAATGGCATAACACAGTCTCAGTCCTTCCTTTATAAAAGAAGACTAAATCTGTGCTTTTAAAAGTGTGATTCCAAAAAGGTCCACCTAAGTATCACCTGGGAGCTTGTTAGAATCATCTGGCACCACTCTGACCTACTGTATCAGAACTGGGGAAGGTGTGGGAGGGAATCTACCTTTTAATAAGCTTTCTTGGCAATTCTGACAGACACTGAAGTTTGATAAACACTGGACTAGGCAATTTCAGATGGGCCTTCCAGACCTAATGTTCTGTGACTAGATGATGACATCTGGAAGCATGAACTGGATAGAGGCAGGCCCCAGGTTAGGACGAGAAGGACAAAAATGTGGAAGGCAGAGCAGATTCAATTTCCATTCAGCATTTTCCTTCTCCTATAAGAGACATCCTTTAAACTATTTACAGCCAGAACACCTCCAGGGTGAAGCCAGAGGCTGACCCCTGTAATCCTTCTAGAAGCTCTTTTAAATGACACATGATTTTTCCACATGGTTCCTGAAGAAGAGATCTCATACCTCAGCACTTTGAATGTAACTTAATTATTAGACTTCTGCAAAGGTGAACTGTAAAAAGAAAAACGTCAGTGAAAGTGGTGTCTGTGAAATCAGGCAGCTGGTTGAGTAACCCTAAGATAAGTGCCTTCAGCACTACGAACACCATGAAAGTGAATGCAAAATGTTGTCTATAGGCATATTTTGTAGAGGAAAGTTTCATAGCTTTTATGAAATATTCAAAAACATCCACAAATCAAAATCATTGACAGCAATTATATTAAAAAGGGCAGAGATGGAACTCCATTGACCCAATGTTAAATACAACTTGAGAATCCAAAAAAATGGATTCCTTGTTTTTTTGTTTTGTTTTGTTTTTTGTTTTTTTGCGACGGAGTTTCACTCTTGTTGCCCAGAGTGTGCAATGGTGTGATCTCTGTTCATTGCAATCTCTGCCTCCCAGGTTCAAATGATTCTCCTGCCTCAGACTCCTGAGTAGCTGGGATTACAGGCATGTGCACCCATACCTGGCTAATTTAGTATTTTAGAAGAGACGGTTTCACTATTTGGTCAGGCTGGTCTCACACTCCTAACCTCAGGTGATCCACCCACCTTGGCCTCCCAAAGTGTTGGGATTACAGGTGTGAGCCCCTCCACCCGGCCCCTGAAATGGATTCTTACCTGGCTTTCTTATCCCAGAGCCTGCCTCTGAGGCTGAATCATACGTGAAAAAGAACTATTTCTGGTGGCATTTTTTCTCTGTATAAATAACATATAATCTTAGGCCTTAACATCATAAATAGCAGTTCCATACCTGCATTATTGCTTTGCTTTCACAGGGTGGTTTGGGTGTTTTACTGATCTCCTTCCAGAGCCACCACCCTGCTTCCACAGCCTCTGTTGATTCTGCTTGAGGAACAACAACGGCAATGATAATGACATTTAAGTGCACAAAGATAAACTACTTTGTTTTTTTGGAGATTCCCAAAACAGCATTCTGTGAGCACTGTCGTTATTTAGCCTGACAATTCCCTGGAAACCCTCATTCACAAGACTTGCCTTAGCCAGCCATGGTGGCTTATGCCTGTAATCCCATTACTTTGGGAGTCTGAAGCAGAAGAATTGTGTGAGGCTAGGAATTCAAGACCAGCCTGGGCAACATGGTGAGACACTGTCCCTACAAAAAATTTAAAAAAATTAGGTGTGGTGGCACACACCTATAGTCTCAGCTACTCAGGAGGCTGAGGCAGGAGAACTGCTTGAGCCCCGGAGTTTGAGGCTTCAGTGAGCTATAGTCACATCACTGCACTCTAACCTGGGTGAGAGAGCAAGACCCTGTCTCTAAATAAAATAAAATAAAAATAAAAAATAATGATACTTGCCTTTATTTGACTCAACTCAGATCATGCTCATTGAGAATAACCTTTCACCTGGGACATTTGTTGAAAATAATCAGTAACCTGGTAAACATGTAGCTGACTAAGGCAGTGATAACAGTCGAGGCAAACAAATTGCCCCCACCCCCAAACAAAACCAAAACAAAAAAAACTTACTTTGTTTTAAACTACTTCTTTGATTTTTTCTTTTTCTTTATTTTTTGAAGTTAATTATCATTTTTATAATGTTCTTTTGGCAGACTTTTATAGAAAACAATTGCCCCAACCACCTAAACAAAACCAAAACAAAAAAAACTTACTTTGTTTTAAACTACTCCTTTGATTTTTTAATTTTTCTTTGTTTTTTGAAGTTAATTATCATTTTTATAATGTTATTTTCAGAATTTTATAGAAAACACACTCCTGTGGTTTCTGGAGCACAGAGAAAAACAATATGTATTTATTTCTTCATATAAAGATTTTAAGTTTTTCAGTTACTTAAAGTCATGAGTGTAAATGATTCTTTTTACACAAAGCCTTCCCCCTATTTTATTCCATTGGTTTCCTTCTTAATTCTTATATGTTCTTGGGGAGGTAGAATTTTCACCCTAATAAGCCAAGGTTTGTAATTAGCAGTCTTGGTGCTGCTGTACAATCATTTAAAAATTCTCTTTTTGTTTCTGGAGTTAGGACAGAGATGGAAAAACTGTGGCCTGAGGACCAAAGCCATTTGACTCCCTATTTTTATGCACTTGAAAAGTTAAGAATGGCTTTTACATTTTTAAATGGCTGAAAACAAATATTCTGTGATGTTTGAAAAGTATTCAACTTTCAGTGTTTATAAAGTTTTATGAAATATAGTCACACTCTGGCCAGGTATGGTGGCTTACAACTGTAATCCCAGCACTTTGGGAGGCCGAGGTGGGCAGATCACCTGAGGTCAGGAGTTCGGGACCAGCCTGGCCAACATAGTGAAACCCCATTTCTACTAAAAGTATAAAAATTATCTGAGCATGGTGGCGGGCACCTGCAATCCCAGCTACTCAGGAGGCCGAGTCAGGAGAACTGCTTGAACCCAGGAGTCGAAGGTTGCAGTGAGCTGAGATCATTCCACTGTACTCCAGCCTGGGCAACAGAGTGAGACTCTCTGTCTCATAAATGAATGAATGAATGAAATATAGCCATGCTTATTTGTTTATGTATTGTCTATGACTCTTTTCTTACTACTGGAAGAATTGAATGGTTACAACAGAGATGATACTGCCCTCAGGGACTAAATATTTACTATTTGACACTTTACAGAAAAAGTTTGCTGACCCTTGCCTTGAATTAGGGCATCCCTATTCTATTGGGAGTCTATTGGGAAAGTATTAATAACCTTTGCTGGCTGACTCAGGTGTCTGCCTTTTTTTTGTTTGTTTTTTCAGAGGCAGGGTCTTACCAAGGCTAGAGTTGCAGCGGTGTGATCATGGCTCACTGCAGCCTCCACTTCCCAGGTTCAGGTGATCCTCCCACCTCAGCCTCCCAAGTAGCTGAGACTACAGGTATGCACCAACATGCCAGCTAATTTTTGTTGTTGTTGTTGTTGTTAGAGACAGGGATCTCATTGTGTTGTCCAGGCTGATCTTGAACTCTTGGCCTCCAGCAATCCTCCTGTCCTCAACCTCCCAAAATGCTGGTATTACAGGTGTCATCCACCATGCCCAGCCCTAGATGTCTTTCATTTAGCATCTACACCTGGCAGAATTGACCCATCATTGTATCAATTTCTTCCTGGTACAGCAGCACAATGACCTCAATCAATGGGGGTTTACTGAAGGACTCGATGGAGAAGGAAAGCCAAGGGGAAAAAAAAAAATCTAACCTCCTGCACATAGAAGCATCATTTAATGCAGTGGCAGGTCAATTAGTCAGGTGGTCATTCTGGTAATCAACCCCAGATTTAGAAGTCACTTTAGTTGGACTCAATACTTGGATTCTCTTTCCTTAGCTTTTTATTTCTACTGGATTGCCGAAACCTGGCTCTCCAAGTCATGTCTTCTATTTACCTTTCTACTCTATATTTTTTCATCTTTCTCCCTCTATGTAAAGACCACACCCTCTCTAGTTCTGCCATTTAAGCACCCCAGGGGAGAGGATGCAATTGACTGTTGAATTGCTTTCTAATTTAGAAGGCCCTTAAACTCCCATGAGGAGGTTCTGAATGGCCAGTTTTTAGAGCATCTTTGGTCAAGAGCCAGATATGTTTTTGTTCATTGGTTTGTGTTTTGGTGAATAGTGTCCATATCAGGGTTACATGATAAAACCACCTCTGAACACTTATAAAACCCCAAGAAAAGGACTGTGGATAGTGCAACGTTCCTCAAAATTGGGCCATATGCCAGTACTCCAGGAACCATGGGTTTATGAGAAAAACTCTAGAGAGAATTCTAGGCCAGTGAGTCTTCCACCCTGAGCATAATGTATTGCCTTTCCCTGCAGACTTGTTCTATGGTCTATCCCCATTTTTCTGTCTAGCTCTTCATGGCAAAGTTTGGTGTCATTTGGAAACTCCCAGGACTTCATTGTGCATTTCGTCCTGAAGCTCACATCCTAATAGACTTCACAAATCCAGAAGATTCATAGATTAGGATGTCAAGTTCAGTGTATCAAGCAAACTTCAATCTTGATTTAAAGATATGAATCTCTTCTTTTTCCCTTTCTAGCACAGCCACCTGTGCTCCTGGGAGGGTGAGGCAGTTAGCCTCTTTACCCCCCAGTAACCTCCTGCCAAAACATGGGGAGGAAGCAGCCAAAGGGAGGCAGGAAGCTCTTACCTAAATGGTGCTATCATAAGATGGCTTTGAACTGTCTGGCCTTGGCATATGTCTAAAACTATTCTTATGGGTGTCTTCCTGTTTTTTTCAGTTACAACTGCTCCATTACAACATTTTTGGCATGGGTGATGTGTTCACTTTCTTTCCCACAATTGTCTTCCTTAGCCTTCGTTTTTCTGACAGGTTCTTCTGCACAGATTTTCACTGTTGGATTTCCATTGGTTACTGTCTTAGGCAGTAGTCAAAGTGACTCCGGGTCACCCTCTTCTTCATGGTCTGCATCTGGTCCTTGGGAAACACTCTCACATCCCTTGCCCTGACCAATTTCTAGGCTCAGGCTGCTCTCCACGTAGCCCTCTGTTCTGGTATGCCAGGCCACTTTGGCTGTCCCTCTCGTAAGTCAGGCATAGTTCCTTGTGCCCTCACCATGGCAAGGAATAGAGAAAGTTCTTGAAGAGATGCTGTTGAAGCTTTTAGCCCTAGGTTTGAGCTAGGGAAGAGCATGCATCCCTCCTCCATAAGGGTGGGAGCCACAATGCACCAGTTTTTTTCTACAAATAAATACACTGATGGTCTCCTCTGCATCTGTGTACTTTGAACTCTGAAATTGCCACATTGTGATGGTTTGCCTGCAGTCTGTTAGAATCTGGTATTGTATTTTGGTGCCTCAGTTAAAATTTTTAATTTAACATCTTATTATATTCTTTTACCCTTTCTTTTTGTCTGCTTTGCATCTAAAACATTTCTTAACCCATAAGACTCTCCTCTCCCAACAAACTCCATGTTACTCCTCTTTCCAGTTGTTTTTGAGGTCAAACCCTGTCACAGCCTTGTTAAAAATCTAAATTGTTATGGCACAGTATGTAAGCTACCTTGTACAGTGTCTGATATGTAGTGAGTACTCAATAAATGTTAGTGAAGTTTACTGTAAAGTTAAAAGATGCTACTGAAAAGTTGGCAGCAGTATGGAATCTGAAACCATACAAATATACTTTTCATACTTTGTTACATTAAAAACCATTAGTTACTTTGCACTGCAAGTTCAGCTTTCATACATGCATGGATAAAACACCATGCATTGGTCATTTGGAAAATACCAGTTCACTGAATTATGCAGATTTTTGCAATGTTAGCACATTTTATTATTCCAGATTAAAAAGGTCACACATTGATATCACCATCAATCTCACTAACAGTCTTTAAGCAATGAAAAACTGATGATGAATACAAATAAATATGAGGATGAGTGTAATTTTTCCAAAATTCTAATTTTTGCTTGAAAACTAGAATTTTATCATTGGCAACACATACTGTCAGTGATTTCCTTGGTGACAGGCTCAGTTTGTTTATTTCTAAGAATATGTCTGCCAAATAGTCTGAAAACCATGTGTGTGTCAGTAGTTCTTTCATATAAGAATTGTGCTCCATGAATACAAGTGGCTGGCTCAGCCAGCAGTTCAATTATGCAAGGATTTTTCCTTAGCACAACCATTGCTCTTTGCTTTGCAAAAGTGCTTTATGTGCACTTCTCACTTTACCACACTGAATGTTAAAAATATGTATACTTGAGTTAGAACCTTAACATTAGTATTTAAATAGTTTTGGCCTTGTGTTCTCCCTAGTTTCAAGGACCTCAGGGATCCACGGACCACACGTTGGTGTTAAGTGAAATAAACCAGGCATAGAAAGACAAGTATCACATATTCGCACTTATTTGTGGGATCTAAAAATCATAACAATTGAACTCATGGAGAGAGAGTGGAAGGATGGTTACCAGATGCTGGGAAGGGTAGTTGTGGGGCTGGTGGGGGCAGGGGGAAGTGTGGGTGTTTAGTAGGTACAAACGATTTAGTTAGAAAGAATAAGATCTAGTATTTGATAGCATAACAGAGTGACTATCGTCAGTAGTAATTTAATTGTACACTTTAAAATAATGAAAAGACTGTAATTGGATTGTTTGTGGCACAAAGAACAAATGCTTGAGGGGATGGAGACCCCATTTTGCATAAAGCGATTGTTACACATTGCGTGCCTGTATCAAAACATCTCATGTACCCCATAAACACATATACCTACTATGTATTCACAAAAATTAAAAGGGAAAACAGAATTAATAAAATTAGCAATTTTGATTGCTTCAAGGAAATTCCCAAGTAAATATACATATCTATATTTTTAGTTATGAGTGCCTGGTGGTAAAGAATACAATGACTACTGTTAAAGTGTGTACCACAGCCTTGGCTTGGTTCATGCTAAAGTACCAGCAGTTTTACTCCCCTTGCTTCTGTACCATCACTGCAAATATCCACATGGTAAAAAAGGCAAATCATATATTAACCTTTTTTTTACAAATAGCTTTGACCTTATGGTTTTTTTTTAGTCTCATGTACCCTCAGGATTTACAGATCACACTTTAAGAATTGCTGATCTTGACAAACCTGACAAAAACAAGCGTTTTTCAAAAGACATATATGAGGCCAACAAATATGAAAAAATGCTCATCATCACTGATTATTAGAGAAATGCACATCAAAACCACATTGAGATACCACCTCATGCCAGTTAGAATGGCGATCATTAAAAAATCTGGAGACAACAGATGCTGGAGAGGATGTGGAGAAGTAGGAACACTTCTACACTGTTGGTGGGAGTGTAAATTAGTTCAACCATTGTGGAAGACAGTGTGGTGATTCCTCAAGGACCTAGAAATAGAAATTCCATTTGACCCAGCAATCCCATTACTGGGTATATATCCAAAGGATTATAAATCTTTCTATTATAAAGACACATGCACACGTATGTTCATAGCAGCACTGTTTACAATAGCAAAGACCTGGAACCAACCCAAATGCCCATCAATGATAGACTGGACAGGGAAAACGTGGCACATATACAGCATCAAATACTATGTAGCCATAAAAAATGATGAGTTCATGTCCTTTGTAGGGACATGGGTGAATCTGGAAACCATCATTCTCGGTAAACTGACACAAGAACAGAAAATCAAACACCACATGTTCTCACTCAGAGGCGGGTGTTGAACAATGAGAACACATGGACACAGGGAGGGGAGCATCACACACTGGGGTCTGTTGGGGGGGCAAGAAAGGGACAGCAGGGGGGTGGGAAGGTCGGGGAGGGATAACATGGGGAGAAATGCCAGATGTGGGTGATGGGGGGATGGAGGCAGCAAACCACATTGCCAGGTGTGTACCTAGCAGCAGTTCTGCATGATCTGCACATGTACACAAGGACCTCAAGTACAATTGAAAAAAAAAATACTGACCTTGAACATTCCTCCAATCTTTCTTTTTTAAAATAAATAATCTTTCATGAGATTGACATTTTGGCAAATTTGGGTGACTTATTGAATGTCCCACAATTTGAATTTTCTGATCATTTCCTTGTGTTTAGAATTCAAGTTAAACATTCTTGATAAAAATACCTAGGTGAGATTGTGTCTTTTATTCTATTACATAAAAAGATATAAAATGTCAGTGTATCCTATTATTGGTGGTATGTGCTACTGTTGTAGAATACAAATCTATTCTACATTAGATTTCTTTTTTGGGGTGAGGCTGGAAAGATCTCTTCATAGTAAGGGTAACATTTCATCTTTGAAATAAATAGTACTAATAAATTAATACATAACTACCTGTGAAATAACACTTGGAGAATATTGATGAATATCCTGTTCTGCAAAATGGTTTTAGTATCCAGTCACCATCCTTGCCTAAATCATGCTTACATTGGAGACTGAAAAATGGTGATTTTTGAATTCTATCATTCCTTTTCCAGGAATGGGAAAGGTGTTATTCTGCTATGAAGTTCAAACTGCACTTCATCTCACTCCATTCTCTTTGTAGGCTCTTGAGTACCTTTTAAGAATAATCCAGTGAATTAATTTAGCAAGGAGAACACTTGTAAAAATTTGAGTTCAAATTGGTACCCATAATTCAAAAAGACCTATTGGAAAATTTGTTAGTTTTTGTCTTTCTAAATTTATATATTTGGAGGACAAAACAAATGAATAAATAGATTGATGTTATTGGCAACTACAGTGAGAACCTTGGTTCCCAAGTACATGTCATTGGTTCTAAAGTGAGTCTCTTGTAGACAGCATAAAGTTAGATCATGTTTTCCTATTCATTCTGTTAATCTGTGCCTTTTAATTAGAAAATATAATTCCTTTACATATAAAGTAATTACGGATAAAAAGGGACTTCTCTCATTTTGCTGTTTATTTTCAATATTCCTTACAGCTTTTTGTGCCTCATTTCCTGCATTACTGTCTCTTGTCTGAGTTGATTTTATTTGTGGTTACCGTAGGGATTGCATTGAGTATCTACTGTATGCATTTGCAGCTCTGTCCCGCCCCCTTTTAGTTACTGATGTCACAAGATTTCATCTATGTACATTAGTTTTACAAAAACCTAAACTAGTAATTGTTTTTGTAAAATGCATTATCTTCTAAATTATGTAGTGCAATTACAAATCAACATTACAGTAACCTAGATTTCAGATTAATTTCTTAAAAAATATTAATTTCTTAGATTATATAGGAAACAAAAAGTGGAGTTATAAATCATTGTTACAATAATACCAGCTGTTATAATTGCCTATGTTTTTTTTTACTGAGATCTTTATTTCTTCATATGACTTTGAGTTACTGTGTATTGTCCTTTTATGTCAACCAAGAGAACACCAGTTGGGATTTTTTCAGGGCAGTATATTGGTAACAAACTCCCTCAGCTTTTGTTTATTTGGGAATGTCTCAATTTCTCCCTCACTTTTGAAGAACAATTTTTGCTAGATGTAGGCTTTTTGGTAGTTAGCCCTTTTGCTTTAGCACTTTGAATATATCAGCCAACTGCTTTCTGATCTCTGAATTTTCTGAAGGGAAATCTGTTGAAAACCATATTAAAGATCACTTGTATATGATGAGTTACTTCTTCCTCTCTTGCTGCTTTCAAGATTCTCTCTTTATCTTTGGCTTTCAACAGTTTAATGTAATAGTTCTCAATTTAGGCGTCTTTGAATTAATCCTACTTGGGGTTTGTTGAGTTTCTTAACTATTTTTATTGGCGTCTTTAATCAAATTTGGGAAGGTTTTGGCCATTATTCCTTCAACTAATCTTTATTTCTCTTCTTCTGGGACTCCCACAGTGCATATGTTGGTTGTCTTGATGGCCTCCTACAGGTTCCTTAGTTTCTGTTCACTTTTCTTTAATCTTTTTTTCCTCCTATTCTTCAGAATTAATGATTTCAAATGTTTAATCTTCCAATTCACTTTTTTCTTCTTCCTGATCAAATCTGCCTTTTCTCTACTGCATTATTCATTTCAATTATTGTACTTTTCAGCTCTAGAATACCCTTCTGGCTTCCTTTCAGGTTTTCTATCTCTATCTCTTTATTGATATTTCCATGTTGTTCATATATTGTTCCTTTCATTTTCTCTGCATCTTTCTTTAGTTCCTTGAGTATCTTTAAGACAGTTGTTTAAAAGTTTCTGTCTAGTCATTCTATTTGGCCTTTCTCAGAGACAGTTACTGTTGGTTTATTTTTTTCCTTAAATAAACCATAATTTTGTTTCTTTGTATACTTTGTGATTGTTTTCTATTACTGAAAACTAGACATTTGAATCTAATAATGTGGTATCTATGGAAATCATATTCTCTCTTTTCTCCAGCATTTGCTGTTTTTTGTTTTGTTTTGGTTGTTGTAGATTGTCTGTGCTGAGGATATGCCGAGGTGAAAATTTAGGTCTTCTCAGGTATGTAGTTGCTATTAAATGTCCTAGTCCTTAATGCCTGGCTCTCTAAAGGGGAAAAGGAAAAATGAAGTGGGGCAAGGGCACAGGCCCTTTAAAACCCCAGAAAATCACTTCAGCTAGAGAAATAGGGGCTTGCAGTAATAGGGGGTGAGGGAGGAGTACAGAAATGGCTGGCCACCTCTGTGTCTTGCACTCTGATTAGAAGCAACCATGTGTGATCTGATCACAGATTCTGATATTTGGAGGACAGGGTCCTTATTGTCCACCCTGCCTTCTGTCCTATAAGCTGCATGCAAGCTGTTGTAGGAACCTGTGCATGGCTGCCTGCTGCAGGGCTGGGAGTTGGGGTGGGTAGTTTCTGCTGAACTAAGAGCTGAAATTGACCAAAATTAACTGCAGTTTACTGCCCATGTGGAAATTGCAAGCCTTCCGTTTGCTGTAGAGATCCAAAATTAATCAGGTAGATACTGCTGGTATGTTTGTTGTCTAGTTGATAAATAGATTCCTTGTACTTTCTATTCTACCATCTTCCCAGAGTCCTTTGGCTCCATCTGATTTATTTAATTTTCAACAGCTTAGCTGAGCTGGAGAAAGCTGAGCTGCCAGGTGTTGGAGTAGCTGATTATAAAAGTACTAGTCAAGTCTTGAATTATTTATTGCTGTAGTATAATCAAGATGCTAAGCTGGAGAAAGCATGGCCTTCCCCCCACCTCCATCCACCAACCCCAGTTCTAGTTGCCCCCATAGAAGGCATGCTGGTTGAGGATTAAGTGGATAAACATAGATTTTATTGATGAGTGGGCCATGAACAAAAGCATCTGTGCTTTAGTGGAGAAGAGATGCTGGGATAGAGGATAGGGGAAGTGCTAGGAGTGGGAAAGTATTGAGTGCTGAGTCAGAGAAAAGGAAAATGAATGAAAAGTGATTAATCTTTGCTTTTATTGGATAAAGTAAAATAATTCTTAGTTCTTCTTGGCTGAAAAACTCATTAAGTGTAGTTTTTCTCTTGAAGAAAAGGAGAAAAAAGAGCAAGTTTATTTACCAGTAAAACGTCAGGAAGAAATGTATTACATATAAGAAATAGGACAATAGTACTTAAAATAGTACTTTAGTTTTGACATCTGAGTAAACTGAGAAAAATGAGCCAAGTAAACTCTAACAGGACTTTAGTTAATGCAAATTGTTTCATTATTGCTGTATAATGATACTTCCTGAAAGTCCATATGATTCTATTTGTGATCAGTAAAATTATCATGCCTCTTTATTATACTTTTTTAAAAAAATAACAGAGGGATTTATGATATTCAACATCCAGATGGCACAAGGCAGAGTAAAAACTGCTAATTTCACTTTTAATCATCTATGCTTTTGGTCTTCAAATAATTTAATGAGTAGCTAGGCATGGTGGCTCATGCCTGTAATCCCAGCACTTTTGGAGGTCAAGGCAAGTGTATTGCTTGAGCCCAGGAGTTCAAGACCAGCGTGGGCAATATGGTGAAACCCTATCTCTACAAAAAATACAAAGATAAGTTGAGTGTGTTGGCAACTTGTCGTCCCAGCTTCTTGAGAGGCTGTGGCGGGAGAGTAGCTTAAGCCTCAGAGGTAGAGGTTGCAATGAGCCGTGATTGCACAACTGCACTCCAGCCTGGGCAACAGAGCAAGACACTGTCTCAAAGAAAAAAAAAATTCAATGAGGATATAGGTTTTTAATCATTTAAGAGTGAAGAAATATAGAATGAGAAAACACAAAGGGAAAACTCCATCCACATGGAAATAAATTGTGTTTTATATCCTGGTGTTTTGGATGCTACCATGTTCATCCAGGCCTGAACTTGGTCTGGATTTAGTTCCATGGCTGCTTTATAGCTCTAAATAAAAAAGAAATATCTTCAGGTTAAGAGACAAGAACCTGTCTTTAACACTACAGGGTTGTAGAAATCACTCTCTTCACACACACATATATAAACGGTTGATCCAGTAATTATCACTGGTATTTTCCATTATTTCCCAAATAACAGAAAAGCAGTTACTGTAATTTTCCAAAATGCCATGTGAAGCAGAAGTTGTTGATTCGAAAGTAAAGGAAACTGTATAATTTCCCCGCAGAGCTAATCTTGTAGACTTGAAGGGATTGAAGACATCTGCAGAGCGTCCAGGGGATTTCTAGTATACTGCATCATTTTCTGCTGGCCTTGACTGCAAGAAAACTGTTGTTCAGCTCTTATAAAAACTGATTATAATGGAGATGGTGTGAAAAACATTGTTTCTTCCCATTTTTAAATTGTGGTAAAATACACATAACGTACAATTTACCATCTTAACTGTTTTAAAGTACATAGTTCAATGGTATTATGTATATTTATAATGTTGCACAACTATCACCACAATCCATCTCTTATGGATGATTTCTTTGCATGAAATATTTTCATCTTGCAAAACTGAAACTTTGTACTCATTAAATAATAACTCTTTATTTTCCCTTCCCCTCTGTCCTTGGCAACCAACATTTTACATTTTGTCATTATGATTTTGACTATTCTAGGTACCTCATCTAAGTTGAATCATACAGTATCTGTCTTTTTGCGACTGGCTTATTATACTTTGTATAATGTCTTCAAGGTTCATCCATGTTGTAGCACATGTCAGAATTTCCTTCCTTTTAAAGGCCAAATAATATTCCATTGTTATATATATATACCACATTTTGCTTATCCTGTTGGTTATCTGTTTATATTTTTTGTTTATATGTTTTTCTTTTGTTACCTGTGCCTTTGTTATCATATCCAAGAAATTATTGCCAAATCCAATGCCATGGAGCTTTTGTCCTGAAAAAAAATTTTGATCCTGGAAAAAATTTACATTATTATTGACTCCTCAGTAAGAATCTTAAGATTACTGGGCATGGTGGCTCATGCCTATAATTCCAGCACTTTGGGAGGCTGAGGTCAAGAGTTTGAGACCAGCCTGGTCAACATGGTGGAGCCCTGTTACATTAAAAAAAAAAAAGAAAAAATTAGCTAGGCGCAGTGGCACACACCTGTAGTCCCAGCTATTCAGAAAGGTGGGGCAGGAAAATCTCTTGAACCTGGGAGGTGGAGGTTGCAGTGAGTGGAAATTGTACCACTGCAGTCCACTCCAAACTGGGTGACAAAGTGAGATCTTATCTTCAAAAAAAAAAAGTCTAATCCAGTTCAACATCAATTTAGTAACATCTTTTATTTAATCATTAATGTGGTCATCTGGCTTATGCTTAAATATCTCCATGACAAGATACTGAATGTTCTTAAGATTGGATCATTAATGAAAGAAAGTCTATAAAGACTGGAAATCTATTTTAAGCGGAAACGTTTATTCCTCCTGTATCCACTATCAGCTTTAGTTTTATACTCAGTCTATTTAGAGCAACACAAAATGAATTTCTGTTGCCACAGTAAATGTCTTCAAATATTTGAAGAGCATTATCCACCCCTCCCCAGGATTTTTTTTTCAGTCAAAAAAGTATCCCACTGAGTATTATATTTGTGAGGAATTTAAAAGATGTTTTTTGCTTTGCAACAAAGGAATTTTATTTTTATTTATTTATTATACTTTAGGTTCTGGGGTACATGTACAGGTTGTGCAGGTTTGTTACATAGGTATACATGTGCCATGGTGGTGGTTTGCTGCATCCATCACCCCGTCATCTACATTATTAGGTATTTCTCCTAATGTAATCCCTCCCCAATCACCCCACCCCCTGCTATTCCTTCCCTAGTTCCCCACCCTCCAGGCTCTGGTTTGTGATGTTCCCCTCCCTGTGTCCATGTGTTCTCATTGTTCAATACCCACTTATGAGTGAGAACATGCAGTGTTTGGTTTTCTGTTCTTGTGTCGGCTTGCTGAGAATGATGGTTTCCAGTTTCATCCATGTTCCAGCAAAGGACATGAACTCATACTTTTTTATGGCTGCATAGTATTCCATGGTGTATACGTGCCACATTTTCACATGATAATTAAATTATCAACATTTAATTAGTTAATACATATAAAGCTTTTAGAATAGAGCCTGTAAGTACCCAACACATTTTAACTGTTATTGTTAACTCAATGTCTTATATATTTACCTTCCACATAATGACTATTTGATCCATTGGTCAATCAGCAAATGCCTTTTTTTAAAGTCCTTATAAGTTTAGTAACATGTACATATGTATATATGCATATAGTATATATATTTATAAATGTATTATAAAATTATAATGTTAGTAAAAATAACTTATGAAAGTCAGTGTTGAAAATTTTTACTGGATGAGAGAATATCCAGATAACTTTGATCTGAAATTTGGCATTGTTGTCTCTATTGAGGGTTCAACATCAATTTACTTTCTCCAAATTTCTTTGCATTTGTTTTTTAAAAGTCACTTGTTCATTTTCAGACAAAATTTTGTCACTTGGAATTTTGTCCAAAATATAATTGGCATGACTTGAAGACATCACAGAGTCTAAGGAGTGGGTTTGCCCAATAAAAGGAAAACATATGGTGCCTCTATTTATAAATGTTTATCAATGAGCAAACTGTATATACTTTTTATTTTAATGCTGTAGATATTAAACACCTATGGGATGCAAGACATAGTGTTTTAAAAAAAAATAATCAGTCTTTCTTCTTAAAGAACTTCCAGTGCAGTAGAAGATGTAAAACATAGCTATAGAGAGGCCTAACACCACAATTCAACAGATTGTGACTTTCAAATATTGGATATAGACAGTGTTTGCAGAGTTCTGCAGAAGCAAGCTTAAAGTGGCTGGGGTAGTCAGGGAAAGCTTCCCAAGAAAGGAAGAAACAAGCACATCTTCATGAATAAGCAGTGGTCAAACCAGGGTGGGGTGGGCTGTCCCAAGATCATGAACAGGCACAGAGGTAGCAATGCCCAAAGCATATTCAGGCACTGCTGAGACAGGGATTTTGTAGGCAAAGAGAAAAAGAAAACTGAAAATGATAATCCTGAGATATTGTGGGTGCCTGAATAATAAAAAACTGAAACCAAATTTAAAGCATCATGTCAATTAACCAAAAGATACATTAAACATGTGAATGATGTTAGATTTTACTATATATGTTTAAAGATTAAAAGAATATTAATTCATAAATATAATGCCTTGACTCAATTAAATGTTCATGCTTCAAGAGTTTTGTCAAGATTTTGCTTTCTTAGTTTCTTTTTGTGAACCAAAGCTCAGATATGACTTCAGGGTCCTTTGATTTCAGCCAGAATGCCTGCAGAGGTTGCAAATTGAGAGAATAAAATCAGACTAAAGGAAAACCTGCTAAAACAGTAACATCTCTAATTCTTATTCCTATGTTTTGGCTGGCACAGTCTGTGAAATAATATAGCGGGGTGAGCATCAAAACACTCGCATTCTTTATTCTTCTTGACTTTCTTATTGAGAACTGATGTAGCCCTAATAAAACAATGCTCCTATACTCTAGGTTTCCTATTTATAGATTAATAACAATGAAATGTCCCTGATCACTGTGCAGCAAGGTTGTATGAAAGAAATGTTTGAAAGAAAACGCATTTGGGGTTAGCTTCGTCCCCTCTGGACCTCTCTAGCAGGGCTGTCAGGCTCCTGGTGCCTGCCCTGTCCCCAGTACCCATTGCCCACATTATAAAAAGATATCGCTTCAAAGACAAACCTTACCACATTGTTCTTCTCTTTAGAACCCCAAACCTTGTCCTAGTAAAGGTACAAAACCCTTGGCCTGGCTCACAAGTTCTGTGGATCTAGTCCCCACCAACCCCCCACACTTGCATCTCTGACCATGCCCCTGCTCCCTCATGCCCATCTCTCACACAGAACACTTGCTGCTGCCACAGGGCCTTTGCATATGCTGTTTTGCCACCTCCTTACCCTAAAACTCTGACTCATATGCAGCCCTCACCTCCACATCACTCCACAGGAAAAGCAGACCTCCTAGACCATTTAGGTCCCTTGATTATATGCTTTCTAGGAATCATGTCACCCTTTATGACACCAGTGAGCACAGCTATAATTCTGCAATTTGTTTTGTGATTCGTTCTGTAATGTCTGGATCCTTCTGGACTGTAGGCTCCATGAGGACAAAGGCAGTGTCTTTTTTCTTCTTATCAAATAATTCCTGGTATACACAGAATGTCCAGTGGTACCCTGAATAATAAAAACTGAATGTAAGACATTCAACAATATTTGTTGAGTTTATTCACAAATTTACCAGTTGTGTGGCTTTGAAAACAGGGATAAATAGTAACAGCATCTACAGAAAGCTGTTCACTTACTTCACAGGAGTGTTATCAAGATTAAATGCATCAACATGAGATAGCAAAGCATGCTGTGCTTGAATGTCAGTCTCTATTTATTAGAGAGATTGCTGAGAACAAGTTGAGATAATACCACATAAAATCTTTAGCTCATAGGTGAGCTAAAAAGCCTTATTATTCCAGAGGGAACTCTTAGATTGATAGTATTTCAGTGAAAACTTGTACAAGACAGAATAATATGCCAATCAACAATATTCAAGATTACTCAGCCTTTTCAAGGTGCAAATTTATGAATTATTTATGCTCACATCTCTGTCTTCAAGTCCAAACACAACACCATAGAGTGGCTTTCTTGCTGTGGTGTTGCTTGCTGTAGATTGCTGACAAGAGGCAGTAGCATTCGAAGCATCTCATCTTCTCTGACACAATGTGATTCACTGTCTTTTATGCTGCTTTGTCTGACTCATCATAGTCAAGACCTGTGCCTGTAAAATCTCATGGACGTTGGCTTAGAAGACTTTATAATTACCTTACCAAATAAAGAATCCCTGAATAGAAGCATTGGGAAAATGCCTCAGAGCACTATATTATATTATGGTATGTATGTAAAGTAGTAAATATAATATATATATATGTATGTGTACATATATATGTATATATAATATATTCTTTTGGCAAAAAGTTTCAGCATTTATTTAGTGACACATAGCTAGGGCTGCATGTATCATAGTTTATAGTTGAATGTGTGTGTGTGTGTGTGTGTGTGTGTGTATGCATATGTGACTAGCACAGATGGCTAAAAGAAACCACAGAAATGATTTTTTTTTTGAGATGGAGTCTTGCTCTGTCACCAGGCTGGAGTGCAGTGATGTGACTTGGCTCACTGCAACCTCCGCCTTCTCGGTTCCAGTGAGTCTCCTGCCTCAGCCTCGTGAGTCAGGGGACTACAGGGGCACACCACCACACCCAGCTAATTTTCGTGTTTTTAGTAGAGATGGGGTTTCACCATATTGGCCAGGATGGTCTTGATGTCTTGACCTTGTGATCCACCTGCCTCAGCCTCCCAAAGTGCTGGAATTACAGGTGTGAGCCACTGCGCCAGGCCTGTTCTTTTAAATAAAAAGTTGAGTAAGTGGCCGGGCGCGGTGGCTCAAGCCTGTAATCCCAGCACTTTAGGAGGCTGAGGCAGGTGGATCACGAGGTCAAGAGATCGAGACCATCCTGGTCAACATGGTGAAACCCCGTCTCTACTAAAAATACAAAAACAATTAGCTGGGCATGGTGGTGCGTGCCTGTAATCCCAGCTACTCAGGAGGCTGAGGCAGGAGAATTGCCTGAGCCCAGGAGGCGGAGGTTGCGGTGAGCCGAGATTGCGCCATTTCACTCCAGCCTGGGTAACATAAGTGAAACTGCGTCTCACAAAAAAAAAAAAAAAAAAAAAAAAAGTTGAGTAAGTATATCAAATCATCATCCAGAGCCCTATTATGGAAAGATTTCTTATGTTTTTAACTCAACAATGTGTTTGTAAGAAAAATTTCATGAATTACATTTCTAATTAGAAGAACTTATTTTAAGAGACTTTTTGTGAGATAAAGCTCTTTAAATTTTTTGGGTAACCATGACTTTGGTAAATAAATCTGACCTGGGGGTCATATTGATACAGTTGACCATTGAACAACACAGAAGTTAGGGGTGCCCACCCCCATACAGTTGAAAATTTGTGTATAACTTTTGACTCCTCCAAAATTTTACTCATAGCCTACTGTTGACAGGAAGCCTTACCGATAACATAAATAGTTGATCAACATGTATTTTGTATATGTATTATGCAGTGTATTTTCTAACAAATAAACCAGAGAAGAAGAAATATTATTAAAAAAAGCATAAAGAAGAGAAATATGTTTACTATTTATTAAGTGGAAGTGGATTATCATAAAGGTTTTTATTCTCATCTCAGGCTGAGGAGGAGGAGGAAGAGGAGGGGCTCATCTTGCTCTCTCAGTGGCAGGAGAAAATCTACATATAAGTGAGCCCTACAATTCAAATCCATGTTGTTCAAGGGTCAACTGTACTTGTAATATGGATGTACTATAGATATTCTGGTTCCATTTTGAGGATTATCAAAGCCTTCTTATGTTACATGCCGGGCTCATTTTCTTTGTTTTTTTTTTTCCTTTTTTTTTTTTTTTTTTTTTTTTTTTTCTTTATTGTTACAGGCAGAACTGCCTGTGGGAAGGCTGAAGAGTTTTAGTTCCTGGTAAATGTGCTTAGCTTCTTCACATCATTGGTGTTGTTATATAGTGCTCTGAAGAGTGATAGTAGCCCCCTTTGTGGGCCACTTGCTAAGTTTTAAGAACAAAGCATCACACCTTATTTTTTAAAAAGATACATTTCCAAAGTGTCTAAATTTAGAAGTTGGAAGGATTGGGTCTTGTGCCAAATGGTCTTTGAGATTATATCAAGAAATATATACTTTTTAAAAAAGGTCAGATACCTCCTTGTCTATAAAGAAATGCCTCCTTCTACCAAGACACTATCATGGGTCCAGAGCCCAAGATTCATTCTCTCCAAGGAAATAAACTTGCTCTGTCCTCTGCACAGTCCTTCATCCACTCTCGTTGCTAAAGTTACTAGTTTCCATGGGAATTAATTCCACATTTGGCTCATTAACCCCAGGTTCTAATCAGTGCTTAATTAGAATATCACTAATGATGTTTTAAATATTATTTTCTTTGAGAAAGAAAATCATTATCATCCAAATTGATGAAACTAGTGACTATCCTAAGAACACATCCCTTCCAATTAATTGAAAAGTTGATGGACCATTAGTGCTTAAGTCTCAGAGGAACCTGCAAAGGAAAAGGGATTTTACCATTTGTACCATTTTTCAGCCACACTTCTCTCTCCCAATGACCTGTAGAGTTTCCCCAACGTCTCCAGGGCCATGTGATGACTTGGGCTCAGTTGGATGGCCTGTTAATGATGGGCCACTACCTTCTCTAGATCCCCTCTAACCACTGACAGGCTGGTAAGAAAAAAACAGTCCTTATTTTAAAACACTTATGCTAGATAATCTTCCCTACTGATTTGTAAGCAACATAATACAAGTTAAAAGTTACACACATTAAGTAATTAAAAACTATAATAGACCTTAAGAGAATAGTCTAATCTTTCTTCTACCTCAACAACAAAGACAAAATTTCACATCAACCCACTATCCACTCAATTCATCTTGTCAGCAATATACTTTCTCTTTGCCTTTATTTTTTCATACTTATGAAGCCGTTCCAGTTCCTCTCTGACACCTGTTATCTATAGATTTGTCTGTATAGTATCTCTTGTCTCCAGCCAATCAAACTTGTATTCTAAAGCAGACTTCCTAAAAGAATTACTGTGCAAAGAATAATCATTCCACTAGGAAAAATGTTTACCTGATCCAGTTA
>NW_022437123.1:481259-504678 GCF_009761245.1 Sapajus apella
GAAGAGTTTTAGTTCCTGGTAAATGTGCTTAGCTTCTTCACATCATTGGTGTTGTTATATAGTGCTCTGAAGAGTGATAGTAGCCCCCTTTGTGGGCCACTTGCTAAGTTTTAAGAACAAAGCATCACACCTTATTTTTTAAAAAGATACATTTCCAAAGTGTCTAAATTTAGAAGTTGGAAGGATTGGGTCTTGTGCCAAATGGTCTTTGAGATTATATCAAGAAATATATACTTTTTAAAAAAGGTCAGATACCTCCTTGTCTATAAAGAAATGCCTCCTTCTACCAAGACACTATCATGGGTCCAGAGCCCAAGATTCATTCTCTCCAAGGAAATAGACTTGCTCTGTCCTCTGCACAGTCCTTCATCCACTCTCGTTGCTAAAGTTACTAGTTTCCATGGGAATTAATTCCACATTTGGCTCATTAACCCCAGGTTCTAATCAGTGCTTAATTAGAATATCACTAATGATGTTTTAAATATTATTTTCTTTGAGAAAGAAAATCATTATCATCCAAATTGATGAAACTAGTGACTATCCTAAGAACACATCCCTTCCAATTAATTGAAAAGTTGATGGACCATTAGTGCTTAAGTCTCAGAGCAACCTGCAAAGTAAGGAAAAGGGATTTTACCATTTGTACCATTTTTCAGCCACACTTCTCTCTCCCAATGACCTGTAGAGTTTCCCCAACGTCTCCAGGGCCATGTGATGACTTGGGCTCAGTTGGATGGCCTGTTAATGATGGGCCACTACCTTCTCTAGATCCCCTCTAACCACTGACAGGCTGGTAAGAAAAAAACAGTCCTTATTTTAAAACACTTATGCTAGATAATCTTCCCTACTGATTTGTAAGCAACATAATACAAGTTAAAAGTTACACACATTAAGTAATTAAAAACTATAATAGACCTTAAGAGAATAGTCTAATCTTTCTTCTACCTCAACAACAAAGACAAAATTTCACATCAACCCACTATCCACTCAATTCATCTTGTCAGCAATATACTTTCTCTTTGCCTTTATTTTTTCATACTTATGAAGCCGTTCCAGTTCCTCTCTGACACCTGTTATCTATAGATTTGTCTGTATAGTATCTCTTGTCTCCAGCCAATCAAACTTGTATTCTAAAGCAGACTTCCTAAAAGAATTACTGTGCAAAGAATAATCATTCCACTAGGAAAAATGTTTACCTGATCCAGTTATTCAAGTTCAGAAATCTTACTTGGAAACTACTTGAAGAAAGTTATCCAAAGTAAGGAGACCTGATTTTACTTCTTGTTCTGATGCCCTCTTGCCCTGGGATTTTTGCAAGGTATTTAACCTCTTTGTGCTTTAGCTTCTGAGTCTGTAAAGTGGTCATTTTGTCTATTTGTTTTTATCTCTTATAAATTAAAGGGGCTTTAGGTAGCTAATTAAAACCCTTTCCAGGATCACATGAGATCATGTAAGCAAGAATCTTAATCCATGTACTGCACTAGACAAATGTAATGTTATTACTATATGTTAAAGTTCTGTTCAAGTAAATATCATTAAAATAAAACCGAATCTTTAAAGAAATGTTCAAGCTCTAGCTGATATATGTTTATTCAAAGCAATATCTTCAAAGTGTAGTAATTAAAAAGACCTTGAGAAATTGCTACAGGATTATTTTCTTTGTGCAACAGTCAATTATTTTATTTCTCTTATAAGATACAGAGATGTTTGAATAAATAAGTGTTCCTGATCACCTCAAAATGTCACATTAGCTAGTATACTGGGCCACAAAAATGTTTTACTAAGACACCTCAAAAAGCAAAAGAAATAGGTTTTAATATTATTAATTATATACTAATATACAATGTATAATAATGTATAACTAGGTACAGTTTTATTGTACTTAAAAATTAACAACATTATTGTTGTTGCCTACTATTATTCTCTTTGCAAATAGAAGTAATGAAATGGTC
This sequence comes from Sapajus apella, assembly GCF_009761245.1. Classification (NCBI taxonomy): domain Eukaryota; kingdom Metazoa; phylum Chordata; class Mammalia; order Primates; family Cebidae; genus Sapajus; species Sapajus apella. The sequence continues at coordinate 483,212 of NW_022437123.1, forward strand.
CAAAGTTAGGCAATGGCAAGAAGAAAGAAAAATTTTTAAAGCATGCTAATGTACAAACTGAATAATTGATAATATAAGTCTGTAATAACAAAGAAGCTCCATATGTCAGAAGAGTGTTGAAGAACTTAAGTGTTTTATAAATAAGAAGCAATTTTTTCTTACCAGCCTATAAATGGTTAGAGGGGATCCAGAGAAGGTATGGCCTGTCACTAATAGGCCATCCTATTTAAACATCATAAGTAATATCCCAATTTTACATATAAGAATAAAAGCAGGGCCGGGCGCGGTGGCTCACGCCTGTAATCCCAGCACTTTGGGAGGCCGAGGCGGGTGGATCACGAGGTCAAGACATCGAGACCATCCTGGTCAACATGGTGAAACCCCGTCTCTACTAAAAATACAAAAAATCAGCTGGGCATGGTGGCGCGTGCCTGTAATCCCAGCTACTCAGGAGGCTGAGGCAGGAGAATTGCCTGAACCCAGGAGGCGGAGGCTGCGGTGAGCCGAGATCGCGCCATTGCACTCCAGCCTGGGTAAGGAGAGTGAAACTCAAAAAAAAAAAAGAAAAAAAAAAAAAAAGCAGATTTCTTAGGCTGCTTAGATTTAAATAAATTCATAATATAATTTATGTTCTAGAAAACAGAAAAACTCTAAATGTGTCAGAAAATACAAACTTCTTTGAATTTGTCATATTGAAAAAATAATTCAAACTGAATTTTATTGCAGGTAGCCAGTCTGTTAGTCAATGATAATGTTATCATGTTCTTGAAACCAGGAATCCTGAGAGGACCCACAGACCCTCTGAAAGAAACGGACTGCTCCTGTAGGACCTGGAGAGACACCTCAAATACTGTAAGTGCCCCAACTGCAGAAGTGGGAAAAAGAGATTTCCACATACCCGCACTGGGGAAACTGAAGCTCTGTTTGTGGGAGAAGTTTTTGAACTTACCTGTAGCTGAGTCAATTTAGAGAGCAGACTGAAATACAGGGGTAGAAGAAGCAGCGGTCAAGGCCCTAGGAGCTCTCTGGGTCCCTGAGCAGCTGTTCCTGCCTGGCACCACAGAGGTCCTTCCGGAGGGCAGCCAGAGGCACAGGGGAAAATGCCACTGGGAGAAGGAAGCCTCCAGCTGAACTTTGTAACACTTTGAACTGGGTGAGAAGCCTCATGGCCAGAACTTGGGGTAGGGCGCAAATCCAGTGTGCAGACTCTACCGGTGGGAGAAGAACCAAGCCCTTACACCTTTTGCAGCTGGGAGGCGGATACCCTGGGGCAGGTTCTCAAGTAGAAGAAAGAAATTCAGAGCTCAAAGATAAGGTCTTCGAATTAACCCAATCGAACAAAGACAAAGAAAAAATGAGAAAAATGAACAAAGCCTCCAAGAAGTCTGGGATTATGTTAAATGACAAAACCCAAGAACAATCAGTGTTCCTGAGGAAGAAGAGAATTCCAAAGCTTGGAAAACACATTTGGGGAAACAATCAAGGAAAACTTCCCCAGCCTTGCTAGAGACCTAGACATCTAAATAACAAAAGCACAAAGAACACCTGGAACACTCACTGCCAAAAGATCCTCACTTAGGCACGTTGTCATCAGGTTATCTAAAGTCAAGTTGAAGGAAAGAATCTTAAGAGCTGTGAGACATAAGCATTAGATAACATATAAGATTCACAGAAGATTAAAATATCACAATCCTAAACATATATGCACCTAACACTGGAGCTCCCAAATTTATAAAACAATTACTAATAAACCTAAGAAATGAGATAGTCAGCAGCACAATAATAGTGGGGTATTCAGTACTCCACTGACAGCACCAGACAGGTCATCAAGACAGAAGGTCAACAAAGAAACAATGGATTTAAACTATACCTTGGAGCAAATGGACTTACCAGATATATACAGAACATTTCACCCAACAACCACAAATACACATTCTATTCAACAGTGCATGGAACTTTCTCCAAGATAGACCATATGATAGGCCATAAAATGATCCTCAGTAAATTTAAGAAAATTGAAATCATATTAAGCATTCTGTCAGACCACAGTGAAATAAAGCTGGAAATCAACTCCAACTTCCAACTGGAAGGTTCCAAAAGGAACCTTCAAAACCATGCAAATATATGGAGAGTAAATATATTTAATCTGCTGATGAATGAGCATTGGATCAAAAAGGAAATCAAGATAAAAATTTAAAAAATTATTTAATGACAATAATGGCACAATCTATTAGAATCTCTGGGATACATCAAAGGTGGCACTAAGAGGAAAGTTCATAGCCCTAAATGCCTACCCAAGAAGACTGAAATAGTGCAAACTGACATACTAAGGTCACACTTCGAGGAACTAGAGAAACAAGACCAAACCAAACCCAAACCCAGCAGAATAAAGGAAATAACCAAGATCAGAGCAGAACTACATGAAATTGAAAAAAAAAAAAAAAAAAGAAAAACAAAGCGCCGCGCAGCTGTTGTCCCCATAGAGCTGCCGTAGTGGACCCAGCGCAGTCAGGAGCCACCTGGATGAGCTCAGTCTGGGCCCACCACTGGGCATGGTTGCTAGCGCTCAGCTTCGTGTTTGGGTGCAATGTTCTTAGGATCCTCCTCCTATCCTTCTCATCTTTCATGTCCAGGGTGCTGCAGAAGGATGTGGGGGAGTCACAGATGAGAGTGGAGATCAAGGACATGAAGCAGGCACTCTCCACGGTCAACATGATGGACGAGTTTGCCAGATATGCCAGGCTGGAAAGAAAGATCAACAAGATGACAGATAAGCTCAAAACTCAGATGAAAGCTTGGAGAGCTCTATTACGCAAGATAAAATGGGTGATAAGTGTCGATTTCTACATTTTGCAGGCTGCCCTGATGATCTCACTCATTTGGAAGTACTCATTATTCTGTCCCTGCGGCTGTGTTGCCGAGTAAATGGATAACCCCGCTAGACTGCCTGGGTAGTCTTTCCTACTAGAGTAGCAGGTGGTGTTGGAATTACCTGCTGGATTTTAGTCTGTAACAAAGTTGTGGCTGTCGTGCTTCATCCCTTCAGCTGAACAGGAAGGTGGATACAGCTATGAGAGTTGTAACAATGAATTTTCTTGTATAGTTTAAAAATCTGATTTATACTCTTTTGTTTTTTAAGAAACAAAAGTGCACAGTTTAGATTTTTGTTGTTGTAGTTGTTGAGTATGTTTGTTCTTGGACTTTATGAGAGATCTTATAAGAATCATGATTTTCTACACTTGTCTTTGAGCCAAGAAAGTCTGGTTTATGACATGTTGTATCAATGAACACTGTCCTAGGTCACCACGAAATGTGAAACATTTAGGGGCAACTCCGTGCTGTCACTTGCGATTTGCACTCTTGCATATTTTGGTCATATTGTCAGCTGTAAAGTCAACATTTTCTTTCAGGTAGAATGTCAAAATTAAGTTCTCTGAAGAGTTAGCATCATTTTTAATCCAGTTTAAAAGTGAGTTAATTTTAATACCACTACCAGGAATTTGAAAATTTCTTCTTTAATCACATTAAATACAACTAAAAGAACAACACTAATTAATATTGCTTGGGCTTTTTCTCCCTTTGTTTAAAATGTCATTTGTTGAGCAAGAGTTGTATAGTATTATCTACTTACTTGAGGCTGTTGCCTTTTCATTACAGTGTTTTATAAATATATCCATGAGACCATAATGCATTGTTTTATGCTCAAATTGTGTTTTGTATTTAAGCACTTTGAATGAAGTGTGTTTTATAAGTATTTAATATTTATGCTCTTTAGAATGGAACACAGAAAACAAACCTTATAAGGCCTGATTGCATTAACTTGAACCAATAACCTGTGTGGCCCACAAAGCATAATTCTGCTAAATGTCTTTTAAAACACTTTTTTCAGGGGAACAAGGTGGCTGAATAGACACAACTCTGGTGCACAGCATCCAGCAAGAGAGACGCAGAAATCGAGACATCTCCTAGCTCCAACCAAGGTACCAGGTGCGTTTCAACGGGTCTAGTTGGACGGTGAGAAAGCCCAGGCAGAGCAGACCGCGGTGGGGAGGGGTGCAACTTCACCCAGAAAGTGCATCTTACCAGTGAGTTGGAGGCTCCCCCTCTGCCACCCTGGTCCAGATACAGCGCTTCCCCCAAAACCTCAGCAATACACAGAACAGGGGATCTTTGCCAGTCAAGCACCAGGAATTACAAGAGCAGAGTTGAATAATAATCTGGGATGGTGTCCCGGATTGTTGCATAGATCTAAGCAAACGCATAAGCCCATAAACTGGCCGGGCGAGCCTGTGGACCGAGCTATCACCTCCTCCCCCTGCCCAGACAAAGAGAGAGCTGAAAGCAGGGAGACAGATGATGTAGCCACGTGGGTCCCTACCTTCCCCCACAAACCCCAGAGGGCTGAAGCACTAACTCTGGCGGGTTGTGTAGCCAGTGCCTCAGTCTGAGCTGAACCCTGAAAGATCCAGCTCCATGGAGGAAAGGCCAATCCACCATTAAAGAGGCGGGACTAGCCTTCATGTTTTAACAAAAAACACAGGAAGCCTATGTAGCAACTGGACAGTGTTCTTGACCACCCAGCACTGCCTCTAGGTCAGCAGAAGAGGCAGGCCTAACCTCCCAGTGTAAACAAAAATGACACAGGAAGCCTACCTGGTAACCTGAAGGAGTCCCTGGAAACCCAGTAGCTCCTCCAAAGGCAGACAAGCGACCTCATCGAGCAGCTCCGTGAGATCAGAGCCAGGTAAATCCATGAAGATGGGAAAAAACCAGCGCAAAAAAGATGAAACCATCAAAGACCAGAACGCCTCTTCTCCTTCAAGGGATCACAACTCCTTGTCAACAGGGGATCACAACATGACCGAGAAAGTGCAACGAATTGAAAGAAGCCGGCTTCAGGAGGTGAGTAATAACAAACTTTTCAGAGCTAAAGGAACACATTCTAACCCAGTGCAAAGAAACTAAAAACCTTGAAAAAAGGTTAGATGAAATGCTAACTAGAATAACCAGCTTAGAGAAGAACATAAATGACTTGGTGGAGCTGAAAAACATAGCACAAGAACTACGTGAAGCAAACACAAGTTTTAATAGGTGAATCGATCAAGCAGAAGAAAGGATATCAGAGATTGAAGATCAACTCAATGAAATAAAAAGAGAAGGCAAGACAAGAGAAAAAAGAGTGAAAAGAAATGAACAAAGCCTCCAAGAAATATGGGATTATGTGAAAAGACCTAATCTGTGATTGATCGGTGTACCTGAATGTGATGGGGAGAATGAATCCAAGCTGGAAAACGTGCTCCAGGTTGTTATCCAGGAGAACTTCCCCAACCTAGCAAGGCAGGCCAACATTCAAATCCAAGAAATACAGAGAACTTCACAAAAATATTCCTCAAGAAGAGCAACCCCAAGGCACATAATCGTCAGATTCACCAGGGTTAAAATTAAGGAAGAAATGCTAAGGTCAGCCAGAGAGAAAGTTCGGGTCACCCACGGAGGGAAGCCAATCAGACTCACAGTGGATCTCTCAGCAGAAACCCTACAAGTCAGAAGAGAGTGGGGGCCAATATTCAACATCCTTATAGAGAAGAACATTCAACCCAGAGTCTCATATCCAGCCAAACTAAGCTTCATAAGTGAAGGAGAAATAAAATCCATTACAGACAAGCAATTACTGAAAGATTTTGTCACCACCAGACCTGCCTTACAAGAGCTCCTGAAAGAAACACTAAACATGGTAAGGAACAAGTACCAGTCACTGCAAAAGCACACCAAATGGCAAAGACCAAAAATGCAATGAAGAAATGGAGTCAACTAACAGTCAAGAAAACCAGCCAGTAACAAAATGGCAGGATCAAATTCACACATAACAATATTAACATTGAATATAAATGGCCTAACCACCCCAATCAAAAGACACAGACTAGCAAACTGGATAAAAAGTCAAGACCCATTGGTGTGCTGTATTCAGGAAACCCATCTCATGTAAAAAGACACACATAGACTCAAAATAAAGGGATAGAAGATTTACCAAGCAAATGGAGAACAAAAAAAAAGCAGGAGTTGCAATCCTAGTCTGTGATAAAACAGACTTCAAACCAACAAAGATCAAAAGAGACAAAGAAGGGCATTACATAATGGTAAAAGAATCAATCCAACAAGAACTAACTATCCTAAATATATATGCACCCAACACAGGAGCACCCAGATACGTAAAGCAAGTTCTTAATGACCTAAAAGGAGATTTAGACTCCCATGCAATAATAGTGGGAGACTTCAACACTCCACTGTCAATATTAGACAGATCAATGAGACAGAAAATTAACAAGGACATCCAGGACTTGAATGCAGAGCTGGACCGAGCAGGCCTAATAGACATATACAGAATGCTCCACCCCAAATCCACAGAATATACATTCTTCTTAGCACCACATCACACTTTCTCTAAAATTGACCACATAATTGAAAGCAAATCACTCCTCAGCAAATGCAAAATAACAGAAATCATAACAAACAGTCTCTCAGACCACAGAGCAATCAGATTAGAACTCAGGATTAAGAAACTTACTCAAATCCGCACAACTACTTGGAAACTGAACAACTTGCTTCTGATTGCTGACTGGATAAACAATGAAATGAAGGTAGAAATAAAGATAATCTTCAAAACCAATCAGAATGAAGACCCAACTTACCAGCATCTCTGGGACACTTTTAAAGCAGTGTTCAGAGGGAAATTTATAGCAATAAACACCCATATGAGAAACAGGGAAAGATCTAAAATTGATACCCTATCATCAAAATTGAAAGAGCTAGAGGAGCAAGATCAAAAAAACTGAAAAGCTAGCAGAGGACAAGAAATAACTAAGATCAGAGCAGAACTGAAGGAGATAGAAACACAAAAAACCCTTCAAAAAATCAATAAAGCTAGAAGCTGGTTTTTCAAAAAGATCAACAAAATAGACCACTAGCCAGACTAATAAAAAATAAAAGAGAGAAGAATCAAATAGTTGCAATAAAAAATGATAAATGGATATCACCAATGATTCCACAGAAATACAAACTACCATCAGAGATTACTACTAACAGCTCTATGCACATAAACCAGTATACCTGGAAGAAATGGATACATTCCTGGACACTTGCATTCTAGAAAGACTAAGCCAGGAAGAAGTTGAAACCCTGAATAGACCAATAACAAGGGCTCAAGTTGAGGCAGCAATCAATAGTCTACCAACGAAAAAGAGTCCAGGTCCAGATGGGTTCACAACCGAATTCTACCAGACGTACAAAGAAGAGCTGGTTCCATTCCTTCTGAAACTATACCAAACAATACAAAAAGAGGGAATCCTCCCTAACTCATTCTGTGAGACCAACATAATCCTGATACCAAAATGAGGCAGAGATTCAACAAAAAAAGAAAACTTCAGGCCTATATCCATGATGAATATCAACACAAAAACCTTCAATAAAATACAGGCAAACCGACTGCAACAGCACATCAAAAAGCTTATTCATCACGATCAAGTAGGCTTCATCCCGGGGATACAAGGCTGGTTCAACATACGCAAGTCCATAAATGTAATCCATCACATAAACAGAACCAAAGACAAAAACCACATGATTATCTCAATAGATGCAGAGAAGGCCTTTGATAAAATTCAACAGCCCTTCATGCTAAAAACTTTCAATAAACTAGGTATCGATGGAATGTATCATAAAATAAAAGCTATTTATGACAAACCTACAGCCAATATCATACTGAATGGGCAAAAGCTGGAAGCATTCCCTTTGAAATCTGGCACTAGACAAGGATGCCCTCTCTCACCACTCCTATTCAATATAGTATTGGATGTTCTAGCCAGAGCAATCAGGCAAGAAAAAGAAATAAAGGGTATTCAGTTAGGAAAGGAGGGAGTCAAACTGTTTCTTTTTGCAGATGATATGATTGTATATTTAGAAGACCCCATCATCTCAGTCCAAAATCTCCTTAAACTGATAAGCAACTTCAGCAGCCTCAGGATACAAAATCAATGTGCAGAAATTACAAGCATTCCTATACACCAATAACAGACAAACAGAGAGCCGATTCAAGAGCAAACTCCCGTTCACAATTGCTATAAAGAGAATAAAATACCTAGGAATACAACTAACAAAGGATGTGAAGGACCTCTTCAAGGAGAACCACAAACCACTGCTCAACAAAATAAGAGAAGACACAAACAGATGGAGAAACATTCCATGCTCATGGTCAGGAAGAATCAATATCATGAAAATGGCCATACTGCCCAAAATAATTTATAGATTCAACCACCTCGGTTTGTGTAAGTGCACTCCATGATGTTTGCACAACAATGAAACCTCTTAATGATGCATTTCTCAGAACATATTCCCATCATTAAGCAATGCGTAAATGTATTGCATACTTGACATTTGCTAAGAGAGTAGATGTTAAATATTCTTACCACACACAAAAAGGTAACTATGTGAGGTAATGGATATGTCTATTAGCTTGATTGTAATCATTTCATGATATGTATGTGCATTAAATCATCATGTAGTACACCTTAAATGTATATGTTTTTTATTTGTCAATCATATCTCTCTAAAGCTGGAAAAAAATTTTTCATATTCTCTTTTAAACCTACACTGCATAATTCATTTGGGGAGGTTTTGTGTGTTTATGGGAGCTCATGCAGATTATGGGGAGGGCTTTTGTTTATTTTTTTCCATACTTGAAAGATTTCCACAGCCTGCAGCTACTAACACACTGAGCTACTTGCTACTCAAAATAACCAACCTGGGCCAGGCGCAGTGGCTGAGGCCTGGAATCTCAGCACTTTGGGAGGCCGAGGCAGGTGTATCACAAGGTCCAGAGTTTGAGACCATCCTGGCCAACATGGTGAAACCCTATCTCTACTGAAAAATACAAAAATTAGCTGGGCATGGTAGTGCGTGCCTGTAGTCCCAGCTACTTGGGAGGCTGAGGCAGGAGAATCACCTGAACTCAGGAGGCAGAGGTTGCAGTGAGCGGAGATCACACCACTGCACTCCAGCCTGGAGACAGAATGAGACTCCATCTCAAAATAAATAAATAAATAAATAAAAATAACCAACATATATTTTCCCACTCTGGGCAGGAGGCACTGACCGACCTCTAAATCCTACCGGTGTTCCAGGGTCCAGATCAATGCCACTTCCTGTGTGCATTGCTCCTCTCATCGCCCCTGCCTCGGGTCTTTGGCATTTGCATGACTCTAGGCATTATTGCTTTCTAGCTTGGATAACGGATATTGATGTTCTGTTTCTGCACAAAGAGCACAATCAGGCTTACACTACCTAAGCCAGAGAATGCATACCACTAAACAGATTCTGTTTAGCTTGCCCCACAAAATAAAATTATTTAATTAGTTGCAAACATTGAGAAATTTTACAAAAAAACCTCTCTAGTCTTTTGGCTTCTCTTGGAAAATGGGAAGATCTGGCATCTCAAGACTCACACTCCTTTAAGAGATACAATGAGCAGAAACCTACTCCTCATTGAATGAGGACTCACTCTCTTCATTTCACATGAATTCCCATCTGCAGGCATTTGAATGTGCTACTGCTTGTTTTAGGCCGTGCTTGGCACAAGATGCCCAAACTCATTGTGGAATGAACCACACAACCAACAAAGCAAGCATGTTTTCTCACTTACCAAGTTGTCTTATTTATTTCTGGAACCTTCCCCATTCTTAAGGGCTTTGGTTCAGCCTGAATAAAAAGTTGACAACATTGTGTCTTTTACTCCTAATTTGATTCATTTACGTAGCATGTCATATTCTCGCATGTTTGTAGCATGTCATATTCTCGCATGTTAAACTGAGAGCCTGTCCCTGCCCCTGCCCCTAATTCATTTCTGGTCATGATCCAGCAGGGATCAAGAGCAGCCTATTAACTTTCATAGTTGTTTTTAACATTTTTAGGGCTTCTGTCTTTGTTCATTAATTCACTTTTGAGGGGAAGTTTTGAGTCCATTCACATGAGGCATTTTAATTAAGTAGCTCTGATTTAGACATGTGCCTGGTGAACTTGTCTATGCTGCTGTGCTCTTGTCATCTTAACTTGTGGCAGGATCATGTTACCTGCTCACAGACAGACCAGGGTCAGTAGGCCATAGCTCCACGGCTTGTCCTGAAGCCACCTGAGACCACCACTTGCACCTACACCTGAAGTCAGGATTAAGCCAGGTGTCCTGGAGAAGTCCGCTTGAATTATTCCTCAGTAGAAAATTATGCCCTGTAGAAGTTGAGTGTCGCTCCTCATAGTAATCCAGACCGTACCCATAGCTACTAGGTGAATACACCATAAGAACACTTACTTTATAAGCTTTTAGATTTCAAACTACACATTTTTACAACTAAAATCATCTCATCAGATTTTTACCTTTACATTATAGCTGGTGGAACTGAATTAATAAATGTAAACTACAGAGATTCAGCCATGATAAAATATTTTCACGACTTCATGGCATAGCTATGTAGATCAAGTAAGTGACCCAGCATAAATCTCACAGTAATACTTTAAGATGTTCTGACTATAGACATTTTTCATAACTGTCTGCCAACTTGCTACTACTGAGTATTCAACCAGAAAAATGAAAAAGAAATGTAGTGGTAATTAAAAATTTCTCAGAGACCTTTAGCCTGTGAATAAAAATGTTAGAAACTGGCATCAGGTGCTGTCAAGATCCAAATACCATCCAATCCTACACCTGCCATCATTGGCTCCAGCAGCACGTCTACCATAAAGAGTTGTTTAAAAAAACAGTCTGTGAATACCTTAGATTTCAAAAGCATCATTTTAACCAGACTCTATGAGTTGAAAGTATTTTTCCTGAAAAGATATATTAAAATCCATTCCCTCACATTGTAAGTTTCAGAAGTAAAATATGACTGTAAACAGTTTTTCCAAAGTGGAATTACTAACTTTTTAACTTCCCCCCACTTTTTTTGTCACCTACAATGAGCAAAGACATCATTTTTTTTTTTTTTGGCCTAAAATAGTTTACTCCCATTTCTGCATTTCCGAGCTGGATTTCAATTCCAAGTCCAAAAAGGTATCCCAAATGACCATGTGTTTCAAGAGCTAATCATCTCTTTAACAGCTTCAGCCTCAAGAATAGCCTTATAAATCTGGCTTAATGGAAAGTGTTCTTAGTAACTAGCCTTCCCTTTCTCTAATGATTCTAGGTTTTGCTAACTTAAAAAAAATCACACAGCCAGGCGCAGTGGGTCACACCTGTAATCCCAGCACTTTGGGAAGTCAAAGCAGGCAGATCACAAGGTCGAGAGGTCGACACCATCCTGGCCAACATGGTGAAACTCATCTCTACTAAAAAAAATGCAAAAAATTAGCTGAGCCTGGTGACGTGTGCCTATGGTTCTAGCGACTCGAAAGGTTGAGGCAGGAGAATCACTTGAACCTGGGAGGCGGAGGTTGCAGTGAGCCAAGATTGCACCATTGCACTTCAGCCTGGCAACAGAGTGAGACTCCATCTTAAAAAAAAATCACACAATCATAAGTTTGGAAAGGAGAGAAAGAGATTATTTTTTATAAAGGGTTTCAGCCTACAGGGTGGTCATCCTGAGGGCTGGAAAGCATATGCCTCAGGCCAAGACCAGAAACAAGCACTTCGAAGGAGGAGGGGAGGGATATGAGCTTTATGCCGAACTGGTTGGCAAAACATACATATTTAACAGGAGGAGATATGAATATTTGTGAAGGCGATCTTGGCACATGCATATTGAACAAACATGCATGTAACATATGACCTATGTTCACTTTAGGGTGGCGACTGAACATTTAAATATATTATAGTTAGGCCTTACATATCAAAAGGCCTTTTCAGGATGTGAAGGCAGGCAAGTACCCAGTCTCTGTAAACTGGCCAACAGCAGTCCGTGATTCGTGGTCTTCTCATCAGGAGAAAGTTACTGAAATCAGTCTCCTGTCCAGTCAGAGCTGCATCTTTGGCTAATGAAACAGGGCATTAGTTAATGTCTGGGAACTGGATGAGTTGTAACTGTGTTAATATTCCTTGAGGCCAGTTCTTGTTTAGCTGCTAGAGAAAAAGAAAAAGTTTGTGACCATTAGAACACAGTTTATTCTCTAAGTGTAGGGGTGGATGACTTAACCCTTGCCTGGCATGGCCTTTTTATAATTTCACATCTGTCCTGTTTATAATTTCACATCTTACTGCTACAAAGGGTCTGTTCTGTCAGCCTTGTGATCTCTATTTTCACATTAATGCTGGTCAGCTGTGTCTCAACTCCAAAAGAGAGGGATATAATAAGGCACATTTGACCTCCTGTCATGTTTTTAAGGTTTTTCTGAGGTCCTCTCAGCCAAGAGTGTGGTCTGTTCAGTTGCTGGGGGGCTTAGAATTTTATTTTACTTTATGGCTTGACAAATAATTAAGGCTCTACTTATAAAATATATGAAAGGGAAGCACTGTAGAAGGGAAATTTGCAAAATCTTATTTTCATTCTCTGGGAAGACAGTGCATTATTTTTAAGTGGTCTAATTATTGAAGCTCAGTTTCAAGCAGTTCATCTTTCATTAAATTCATCAAGTTATAAGGTTCTCAACTAAGCCTGGCATTCGTGGTCTCTATTGACTTCGTGAGCTCAGGAGGAAAAGAAGACAAAGCATATGGAAGAAATCTTTAATTTAAAAAGCACGCTTCCTGGTGGTCAGCCCTGCCTGTCACACTGTCTGCTGTATACCCAAGTTCCCAACCAGTCACTAGCTTACCATGCATCAGCCTTGTAGGCAGCAAGTTGAGGGGCAGCATTTTCATGGTGGGGTATTCTTTGCAGATTACAAACATTTGCAGTGGCGTGAAAATTCAAGTGAGTCACAGCGGGAGAACAGAACACACAAAACATCCCCTTCTTATGTAAGGGAGTTACCTGCTTTAGCATGCTTTTTGTCTTGAGAAAGAAAAAGTGAAAAGTTGATTTCTGAGGAACGTGAAGGACACTTGAAGAGTATGTTTCTCTTGGCACGACTAATACATTTAGAAAACTGTCCTTGTGACTTGGGTAGCAATGGCTTAGAGGAGAAATGGGCATAAACTTAAAGGATGGTCTATAATACTGTGTACCCTAACTGTCTAGATGAGATAGGGTGGGGTACACTAAGAGGTGAAGCAGATGTGGACGGAGAGGTGGACCCGGAGCTGCTACCTCTGGAAACTTGCCTAGTGCTCTTACCTCACAGTCATGGGCCTGAGCTGCTTTCCGGAAGTCCCTTCACTCTTGTCCCTGATGTAAGGACATGTCCTGAGTTTTCTCCCTGATAGACACCTCTAGAAATTTGAGGACCAATGGGAGTGTAGGCTTATACTAATTGTTTTCCTAAGAAGCATGCAATCCAAAACACACTAATTCAAAAAACCAAGCAGAGATACCTCTTCCTTTACACTCTCTATGAAACAGTTCTCCCGCTCGTCCATCATCCTTGTGGATATTTATAAGAAACACTTTTCAGACTTTGCTCTCTCGTTCATCCTTCTTGTGTAGTTTAATTTGGCATTCTGTCTACCCACCCACCTAACAAATATTTTGTTTTGTTTTTCTAATTTGGAGTTTTCTCAGCAGCCAGCAGGGTGTGATCAACATAACATGGTGACAGTTTATGGAAGAGTGAAAGAGGAAATACAAAGAATTGTAAAAGTTAAAGAAAAATGTAATGTGAACCATGAGCTGCAGAGATAGCTACAGCACTGCCAGGAGGACATAAAAATGGCCACGTGGGAGGCGGTAGTAGCTCCTGTCTTTCTACTCCTCACTCGCTCTCAGCTATGTTTGCTTTCCTTCCCTGCAATTCTAGGAGCTGAACTTTCTCTTCCTAGAATCTTTAAGGTAAGGTACAGTTTACTTTGACGTGTCCACTCACATAGTGCCGTGAGTGAAAATACCCAAATATTGTACTTGTGAAAAAAGAAAAAACTGACCCTGGATTCTTCAGTCTTGGTCTGTACTGCAAACTTACCTTTTATTGACCCAATTTTCTTTTTATTCTTGTGCTGGGTGAAGACATAGACCAAAATGCATAAAAAGAAAATATTTTATTGGTTGTGCTGTTAAATTAATTTGTGTATCTTTTTCAATAGTTCACAAACCTGAGGCTAGTGATAACTTATAGGCAGTCAGAATCATAAAAGAATACTGATTTTTAAAATATATTTTACTGCCTGTGACTATAACCTGGGGCAGAACTAGGCAGCTTATAACGTTTGTGGGCTTGTAAATGTTTACAAGGCTATCTGTAAAGCTGGGTAATGGCCAGTTCTCAGTGCTAGAGTATCGGGGAATCAAGAAGCCAGAGACTACTCCCTTTCCAAATCCAAGAATTTCTCTTTGTTTCTCAGTAAAAAAAAAAAAAAAAAAAGGCTTTGCTGCTTGACACAGTGAGGCTGTTACCTTCTGTTGGACAAGGTTTTTATCTTTAACTTCTGTGGCACTGCATTCCCGTTGTTTTCTTTATTACCCACTTTCCCTTCCCTTCCCTACTTTCCACTCAGCCTCATTACCTATTACTTATAAGACCTTGATCAGCCCTCTAAACTGTGCACTTCGTCTGTAAAATAAGAAAGTTAAAAATATTAAGGTTCATCTTTCAACATGATCCTCTATTTTTATTCATTCTCTTGGAGAATTTACCTGTTAGTTTTGTTTATGATCTATACATTAAAAAGTCCTAAAACTATATTTCTAGTCCCAATTTCTCTCACTCTAAACTATCCACATGCCCTTCCAATATACATGTTCCATTAATATTCAAGACTTAGATGTTGACCACTGCCAGTGAGAGTAGATAGAAATTGGTACCCTCTTTTGGAAGTAAGTTAATAATATGTCTTAAGAGTCATGAAATCTATTCAGACTTGAATTCTGCTTCTATGACTCTGTCATAATATTAAAAATATATTTTTGGAAAGCCATAAGTGTAAATATGTGCATTGCCCCCTTCTGCAAGTGGAAAGGAATATAAATGACCAATAGAAAGAGAGTTAGGTAATGTATGATATATTAACTTAATAAATACTAAAACATTCTTAAAATGGTTTAG
Organism: Sapajus apella; assembly: GCF_009761245.1. Taxonomy (NCBI): domain Eukaryota; kingdom Metazoa; phylum Chordata; class Mammalia; order Primates; family Cebidae; genus Sapajus; species Sapajus apella. The sequence continues at coordinate 498,323 of NW_022437123.1, forward strand.
CTCCATGCGACTACATGGAAATATGTGCAATATTATATATAATATAATGTAATATAATGGCATGTGAGGGAACTAACTATAGCTCCTACAAAGTTCTTGCAGAAAACATACTAAAATCACAATAATTGTGTGTTCAGGTGTCAGATCATTAGCTTTTGTTTTGTTTTCTCTTTATCCAAGCTTTCATTTGTATTTTTTATATTTCTTGCATAATTGAAGAAGAGTCACTGCTGAAAGCTGATCTCATTTCCTTTTTTTTCTGAAGCTTTGCCTCTCCCTGGCCCTGACGGTTGGAAGTGGCCACAGTTCTTTTCAGTCCTCCAGGTGCTTTGCCCTAAAGTTTGCAATTTTTAATTTCTCTTTTCTTTTTGCCTCTCAGATTCAAACTATCCCAGAATGCAGTGGAATCATTTACAACAGATTCTGTTCATTACCACACTCTGCCCAAATCTGAGCTTTCAGCCACCACTCAGCATATACTTACTATCCCCTAAACAGCCTACATGTTCCTTCTTCTCACACGTACCTGCCTTTGCTCTCTATTATCTACTAATTTTAAATTTGGACTCCAGTGTTGGGCTGCTAGTATCTTCTGTATAATCTCTTTAACTTCTTACCTCCTTTTACAAACATCTCCATCTCAGATCCTCTACCCTTGCCAGAAGGCTCTGCTGGGTTTCAGTTCCATGCTTGGTACTCATTAATCTTCCTGGGTCCTCTTTGTACTATCATATCTATGTTTGGGGATGCTTTACCTCATGTATCCTCAATACTTATTGCATAGACTTTCTTAGCATCCTAGTGAAAGTCAAAGGTGATAAAGTATTTGAAAGTATTACAGAAACATTAGGTTGTATGCTATAGCGTAATCCTTAAAGAGTTATGGTTAATGGCTAACATTCAAATTATTTTTTAATATTTGGAAAATGTAATTTAGAAATAACAGACTCTCAGTCTCAGAAAAAATACTAGAAAAGATTATGACACCCATGGATTTGTTGTCACTGAAGACAAAAAACAGTGGTTAATAGAAGCAATGAGACCAAGGCATTCCAGACTCATTTGCTAGAATTCGTTAGCTTTGATCAGGGGAGTGGTTTGAGCACAGTATTTGTCAAATTTTTTGACAGCCTTGCAGATGAGACTGTGAAATGTGAGCTGGATAATAATAACTTGAGTAAATTCATAGCTGGTTGAAAAACACGAAGAATCTTGATTAAGACATAGATCAACTTGAAAAGAAGGTTCTGCAGACATACCACTGGGTACTGATGATCTATCTGGTGCTGATCTCTTTAGCATTTTTGTCAATCACTTAAATAAATAATCAGAAGGTATTCTTGTCAAATGTGTCCAATTAAAATAGCCAGAAAGGATTTTTTTTTTTCATAGTGAATGTCAGAAAAAGAAGAAAAAAGTCCTTCAAAGCCTAAAATTTTAGACTAATATCAAGACGATGAAATAAAGTACAGGTAAATATGACTCCTTCAACCCATATTTAAAAAACTGGCTGCTCAACTCTTGGGTGGGTGAGACTTTGTTTAACCACAGTTCATGTGAACATAAAAGATTGCCAGAGGTTTTCGTTGATTGTATATCTGATATGAACTATACAGTTATATGGAGGCAAAAACCAGAAACAGTCATTTGGGGGTAGTATGATAGAGCCCAGAGCAAAGGAAGTAAATATTCTTACCTTACTCTCAACTTCTCGAACCAGAACTTGGGAAACCTGTTTGATTCCAGGTGTTTTATTTTAATGAGGGAAATAGTCAATACAAAGGTAATGCAAGCAATACGACCAGAATGAAAAATGCAAGGATACCAGGACAAATGAGGAAGAGGTTAAAAAATGGGGTGTTTAGCTTAAAAAGGAGATCATACAAGAAGTGTTGTGACAGCTGGGGTGTATACATAGTGGGCTTACAGGTGAAAGAGGACGGAGGCCTAACAGAGGAGTCAGTGTTTGCAAACAATGCTTTCATATGCTGTTGTGCCGGCAATGCTGAGCTGCTGCACAAAGTGGAGTCACCGTGAAATGAATTTCTTTGCTGCCAGTGAATGAGTCTAACTTTTCCTTATTAGCCTCTCTGTGCCTGATATGTGTGTCTAAAGCATTCTGCAGAAATCAACACATGAAGAGGGAATTTTTTTTTTTTTTTTGAGACAAAGTTTCACTCTTGTTACCCAGGCTGGAGTGCAATGGCGGGATCTCGGCTCACCGCAACCTCCGCCTCTTGGGTTCAGGCAATTCTCCTGCCTCAGCCTCCTCAGTAGCTGGGATTACAGGCACGCGCCACCATGCCCAGCTAATGTTTTGTATTTTTAGTAGAGACGGGGTTTCACCATGTTGACCAGGATGGTCTCGATCTCTTGACCTCGTGATCCACCCGCCTCAGCCTCCCAAAGTGCTGGGATTACAGGTTTGAGCCACCGCGCCCGGCCGAAGAGGGAATTTTTTAAAAAATTTTTTACATTAAGTTCTGGGAGAAACATGCAGAACATGCAGGTTTGTTATATAGTTATGCATGTGCCATGGTGGTTTGCTGTACCTATGAACCCTTCATCTAAGTTTTAAGCCCCACATGCACATTAGGTATTTGTGCTAATGCTCTCCCTCCCTTTACCTCCCACCCCCCAACAAGCCCCCGTGTATGATGTTCCCCTCCCTGTGTCCATGTGTCCTCATTGTTCAACTCCCACTTATGAGTGGAAACATGCAGTGTTTGTTTTCTTTCCTGTATTAGTTTTCTGAGAATGATGGCTTCCAGCTTCATCCATGTCCCTGCAAAGAACATGATCATGAAGTCAGGGAAGGGGAAGTCTGCTCTGTGCAGTTCGTCCTGAAATAAATAGCCCAAGGAAGTGAAGTAAGAACTTTTCAATATTACAACTGTACTCATAGATCTCATGGCATTTTAGAGTCAAATTTAAGGTATGAAAGATTGGGAAAGGATGTGTGACCTTTGCATTTAGGAAAAGGTTTAGTCTTACTAATGTGCTGTTTTTCTTAAAAACTGTTCATAATGTCAGCTATGTGAAATGCAAACCTGCTTGTCAGTTTACCCTTGTGATTTATTTAGCTGAAACCTATCTTATTATTGATTCAAAAATATGGCATCTGCCATTTCTTAAAGATAAATGAGGTAGAAAATCTATTTTTTAGTCCATTTTTAACTTCCATCTCCAATTGAAAAATGTCAAGAGTAAGAATGAATGTAAAAACACAACAAAGATGGACTAAACTCAATTTCAAGGTTATTACACATCTCAATCCTTTTTTCAAATAGTGACTTCTCATACACTTGAAACTCATTACTTTTGAATTGTTGATCATCACATCAAGGCTAAAATTCAGCTTTGACCCCTTTCAAATGAAAGTTAAAACTTGAGTATTATTAAAAAGATAACTGCTTTTTCAAAAAGTATTAATGTATTAATACTAATTTCTAATACTAATTTCAACAGAAATTTGAATTTATGGATACATAGTAGTTGTACATATACATGAGGTGCACATAATATTTTGATCCAATCATATAATGTATAATGATCAAAACTGGGTAGTTGGGATATCTTTTGCCCCAAACATTTATCATTTCTTTTTGTTGGGAACATCTCAAATGTTCTCTTCTAGCTATTTTCAAATACACAATAAATTATGTTTAACTATAGTCACCCTATTAAGTTAGTGAACACTAGAACTTATTCCTTCTATCTAGCTGTATGTTTGTACCAATTAACCACCTTCTCCTCTTCCCTTTCCAGCCTCTGGTAATCACCATTCTATTCACCACCTCCATGAGATCAATTTGTTTAGTCCACACAGAGGCGTACAAACATTTTATTTGTCTCTGTGTGCTTTGCTTAGGAACTTTAAATTATTGATTTAAAGTAGTGGTTGGTGGTTAGTTGATGTTGGGGATACTAAAAAATGTTAAACAAAAAGAAACATTAAAGATCATCTAGTTTTATTTTTCAAAATTGGAAACACGTCAATGAGAGGACAGGCAAGTTCCTGCCTAAGCTAGTGCTTCTGGTCGCTGTAGGGTGGGGTCTAGAACTCAGGTCTCCTAGTTCATGGTCAGATGCTCTTTATATAACACCACTGGACAACAGAAACCCACAGTAAATTAAGTCAAAGAATATTGCACTGAGCGCCTGGTTTATACAATGTTCTGTACTATGTCCTGGTAAGAGGACTGGGTATACAAAGAGGACACAACACTTTTCTTTGTTTTTGAGACAGAGTCTTGCTTTGTCACCAGGCACCAGGCTGGAGTGCAGTGATGCAATCTCAGCTCACTGCAATCTCTGCCTTCTGGGTTCAGGCAATTCTTCTGCCTCAGCCTCCCAAATAGCTGGGACTACAGGCGCATGCCACCACGTCCAGCTAATTTTTGTATTTTTTTAGTAGAGATGGGGTTTCACCATGTTGGCCAGGATGGTCTCGATCTCTTGACCTTGTGATCCACGCACCTTGGCCTCCCAAAGTGCTGGGATTACAGGTGTGAGCCACCGCGCCTGGCCACAACACTTTTCTTAAAGAAACTCAGTCTTAGCTAGGAGATAAGTCTGAAAACCTAAAAAATCAATAAAGGCACAGCCCAGTAAAAGCTGTCCTATTATAGCCAAAGCAGAGAGGACCCTGTGTCCAGTTCTCTAATGATCTGTCTTGAAAAGAGTAACATTTAGAACACAGGTAGGAATGGTGGATAACCTATTTTTCATATTCTTTATCTCTTAAAAGAGTAGCATGTGAGAATGGGGCAGCAGAGAGTTCTAGGGTTAAATTCTCTGGTGAGAATGGGTAGGAGATCCATGCTTGGTTGGAAGTTAACAGGAGTTTAATGTGCATGACAACCCAGCGGACAAATCAACAGGTGGACCCTTTCATGAAAATAAAGTGCTAAGGACTGGGTGGGCTAAGGAATATAGATGGATAGAGCCCAGATTTTCTTCAGAAAACCTGTGTCTGTTTCAGCACACAGGCAAGAAGGTGGGTGAAAACTGATAGTATATATCTTAAAGCATAATCAGTATTATTTTAATTTCAGTATTTATTTTAACATGCATTAAATTAATTCATCATAGCCGTGGAAAAACTCACTGAAATATCTATTTACTTCCTGATGAATTCTCCATGATTAATTAAGTGTACATTGTACCCTTAAGTCACTGACCTGCTGTATAGAATTACTCATTAGATATAGGCTAATTGATTCATTAGATAGATATCATTAGATTTAAGCTGTAGGGCAGTTGCAAAGGTGGTGGATTTGATTCTAAAGACATTCTATGTGGCATAAGCTTCATAAAGAATCTGTTTGTTTGTATCTATCTATCAATAAAAGTATATATCAATTTAGAGAGAACAACAAACTTAAAAAAATCTCATTTGCTTTTTAGCAGATTTACTATGGATTTTCACTGAAAGCTGATGAAACCAGACTTTCTCAAGGTGCTGATAGATAATCTGCCTCTGAATCCTCAGTAGAAAGGGATGTTAAGATTTAAGTGGGGCTGCAGGTAATTCTGTCATTTTTTTCTACTGCATTCCTGCCGTGCTGCTTGGGAATTTATTTAGTACTTTACAAGTTGTTCACAAGACCTTCACTTGATCTTCAGCAGAGCATCTTCCAGGGCAATACCAGTGGCCTGGGAGCCTCAGGAACTGGTTTCACAATGATCTGGAGGAAGATTGGGACTCTAAGGTACTAGTTACACCGCTGCAGGCTGTGCTCCAAGGGTGGCTGAGGCACCTCCAGTGACAGGCCTGGCCATGTATCAAAGACAGAGGAATTTCATGCATTCTTATGAAACTGTGAGCCATGGGCAACTTCAGCAGAAAAGAAAGATCAGCTATTCTAATACTGTATTTGTACCTGAAAAAGCTGGTTTTGTCTTTGACTGCTGGCTCAGAAGGACCCCAGGGCCTCAAAGTTATTACTTTTTCAGTGAAGATTCTCTCTTATTGGTGCCACATGGAGCCATCGGGTCACCATCCAGGCATTAATGTCTTTATAGCCAAAGCGTTCAGGTATTAATCCACTGTGCTTCTAACTGAACTTCACAAGTGCTGCCTGACCACTCCTCAGTTTTTGGAATGTAGTGGGGTGAGGAGTGGAGCCCTCTGAACTATGGAGAGCACCCAACCTGGGCTTGCTATTTACAGTCAGCAGTCATCTACTGAGCATCACTCCGTACAAAGTATGCGCTTCCATTTTCGAAAAAATTCTATTCATTTTTAATTGACATAATTATTCTACATATTATGGAGTACAGTGTGATGTTTCAATACATATATATATTGTGCAGTGATGAAATCAGGGTAATTACCATATCTGTCACCTCAA
>NW_022437123.1:504688-506884 GCF_009761245.1 Sapajus apella
ATTGTGCAGTGATGAAATCAGGGTAATTACCATATCTGTCACCTCAAAAATTTATCCTTTCTTTGTGGTGGGAACATTTGAATCCTCTCTTCTAGCTGTCTTGAGATATACAATAGTTTATTGTTGGCAATGGTCAACCTAGTGTGTAATGGGACATCACAACAGACTCTTCCTTTCCAATTGTAACTTTTGCTAAATTAAGTTTAGCCTAAAACTGCTTCCTTACATATTTTAAGTCCAACCTAAAGGTTTCTCAGGACCCAGTGAACTGTAACCTGACTGGTTGTGTAAACAGATAATAGCGTACTCCTGTGCCAATTAAAGACGGTCAGCTGTTCAAACTGAGGTTGTTCCCGGAACCAAGCCGGTCCAGCTGCGTTTTCTCAAGGCCCAATAAGGAGAAGCAGACAAACTAGGAAGGAAGGGAATTTATGCTGCAACGCAGGGAGCAGGCCGGAGATAATTCTGCTAGACAAACTCAAAATGTTACAGTTTTCTTAGTGCTTATATAGGTTGAGGTTATGTGCCTACATGCAGCATAGCATTCGCCTGTCTATTGGTAACTAATTTTGTTTCAACTAGAAGGTAAGAGACAAACTAATGCTTGCTAAGTCTGATTAAAAGGGCTCCGGTACCTTCAAGTCCTATCTTCTGCGGTACCGGAGTGATTATTTCTATCTTGTCTCCTTCACAGCTTGGTCCAGAGAGCTGCCTTAGATTATCCAATGAATCTATTCAAATAGCTGCCTCTGTTACCTTGACTCGTCTCAGATTTCGTTGACCTGAGACAGGTTCTGGCACTAGGAATGTAAGACTGTCTCTGTGATTTTGTTTGCTCCAGGTTAGGGAGAAGCCTCTGCAAGGCTCCTACTGACCACATGTTTTATGTCCAGCTCTTCTGTCTGGGCACTGATTTCCCTGGTTTAACTATTTGCTCAACATTAAGGCAGCTCTGTGGAAATTTGTCTGTGTAACTGAAGTGCTATGCTGTAGCAGGAAGTCAGAGATTTGGAGGGACCGATGGGGGTTGCAGGAGGATTTTATCTAATGTGATTACGGGCTTAGCAGAATTGCTTTTAAATTTTGAGCAAAGGACAAAGAAAATGGGGTCCCTTTTATGCACCTAGTTGGTACAGGATGCTGAAGCCAGAAGCAGGTTTTACAGAAGACAGAACAAAGAACAGTTAATTAACTTGTGACATGTTTTGTAATGCACTTTACATTTGAAAAGTAACATTTTGAGAAACATGTTTTGCAGTTTTGAGCCTATTTGCTTTGTGACTTTGCAGCTAGTGAAAAAGAAACACAGGAACTTTTAGATGCCTGAGAACTTTGCTAAGAATATGAGGAGGATAGATAAGGTTAGATGGTTTACAGGGAGGCAGATAATATTTTGCCTTAGACAGAGTTGGGGAGGTATTATATTAAAAAGCACACAACGCCGCAAAATTTACTTTATTATATAGCAACTACAAATTGTAAAGTTTTGTTTTACTATTATCTATTATTGCTATTATTTAGTTTCCTTCTTCAATGCAGGCCTGTTTGCGTGACTGTCATGCAGGCCTGTTTGTGTGTTTGTCAGGGAGAACTGGCCTGCCACAAAATCACATAAGGCAAATGCTGAGCTGTAACCTACCTGGCCGCTGCTGTACCTCACTTCCATTTTCAGTACATCACTTTCCTTTTTCTGCCTTTAAATCTTCCACCACGTGGCTGCACTGGAGTCTCTCTGTACCTACTCTGGATTGGGGGCTGCCTAACTCGTGAATTGTTCTTTGCTCAATTAAACTCAGTTAAATTTAATTTGCCTTAGTTTTTGCTCTAAAGTGGCTGAAGCAGCTTGTTACAAGGGATTTCACGTAGAAGGCGGTTTGCTCTCACAGACTTGAAAAAAATTGTGTTTCCCACACAGACCTTACTTGTAATGACTCAGTTTAGCAAATATTTGTCTATTCTGTGCCAGGCACTGCATGAAGTGCAGGTCTTAGTGATTTCCCTAGGGAAGTGGCCAAACATGTGACCCCCTGCTTATTGTGATTCAGCTGATTCCTGGTCTTAAAGTTGCATGTCTATAATAAAATTGCAGCTGTACTTCTTTTTTTTTTTTTTTTTTTGGACAGGGTCTCGCTCTGTCACCTAGGCTGGAGCGCAGTGGTGCCATCATAATTCACTGCAGCTTCAACCTCCTGGGCT